>NW_025336087.1:3072098-3091068 GCF_004798865.1 Varanus komodoensis | reverse complement strand
TGTTGTTTCACCCATACCCTCTTGTGGGATTCTCTGGGCAGCTGGTGGCCTCTGTTTTCATAGAATTCAGTACTAGATGGCCATGACCCTGTATGATTCGTCTTACGTTCTTATTTCCAGGGTGAACTGGGCAGACTGAGGAAAAGGATTTAGCAGAGGCTTGGAATAACAGCAAGTGGTGGAATCAGCCTAGGACTGAAGCACAGCTGCAGTGACACGGAGGGATGGCAGGGTTATTTATGACTAATGCTTTCATACACTCCAGGCTCCAGCACACTTTGCACACTCCAATTGTGCACACCTGGGGGAAAGTGGTCTGCAAAGGTGACACAGACACTATTAGATGACTTGTCTGACTACAATAGCCCTTGGGCTAAGGAAGACAATGGAAGCTGCCATAGGAACCCTGACTGTGAGTCTTCCTACTATTGACCAGAAGACCCAATCACAGCACATTCACATAACTTGTGATAGGAAAATGTATCTTCTGTAGATAAAAGCCATCTTGAAAATAAGATAAACCAGGCCAACTTCAGCACCCAGAATCCCAGGGCAGCTGTAGGGCTGCAATTGCCCCAACAAGGGCCACATTTTACTTTCCCACAGTGCATGATAAGATGCTACATCAGAGACATTTTGGGAATAAATGGCATTTAGAGCCTGTCATTTACTTTTTTTTTTTAATTGCCATTGCCACAAGACTATATTTATTGAAGGGGGACCACCAGAAGCTACCAGACCCAATACCTGAAGCCAGAGTGACAATGCAAACGCTGAATGTATAACTTGAACCAGAGAAAGAAGCACTCTTCTGGCAGTTAAATCTGTGGAAGTTACTCAGTTATAAAGTAAACAAATGCAACATTCAGTTGGTGGAATCGAGCTAAGCCATCCTTCATGTTCTTGGGAAAATTCTTACTCCTTTCCTTAACCTGGTGGCCCTGGGGTCAAACATCAGTCAAATGATAGGGGTGACTAGTTGTTACAACTTTCTGCTGGAACAATATGTTTAATAGGGGAATTTATTTGGCATATCTGCTTTTTCTAAAGTGGGGAAAACAGCCACATGGGGGTCTGAGCTGGGCCATTGTGTGTCGGGCGATGGGGGCTAGCCCCTTTCCACCATACTGTGGTGCCATCAAGAGCTGTCCACTTGAAGTTATTTTCAGACCTCACCTTCCAATGAGAGAATCCCACCTAAGAGAACTGGACCGTTGAGCAGAAATCCTATGACAAGAAGCCCACCTATCAGGGTTTCCACATGCTCAGCACCTCAGGAAACAATCTGGGTAACCTGGCCCTAAAGCCCCAGTATATGCATATTAACAACTGATGGGAATACATTTGTGGCTATGTCTATTTCCCTGTGTTTATATCTCACCTTGCTGCTCAAAGTGGTGTTCATGCTTATTCCAGTTTAACTAGCTGAACACTGCTTATGCACTAGAGTCTAGCAGTCAATTATTAAAGATATTTTCAGTGTTAAAATAAATATATAGATTTCTTTCACACCATTTCCAGACAGTGGATGCTTTCCTTCTTGCATCTCAAGAAAACGCAATTATAAGGAAAGACGGTCAAATTCTAAACATGACATTTTTATACCGATTGCTCCTCTTTTTAATGAATGGACAAAGAGAGATGGGGAAAGGGCAAATGACTAATTTATTTATTACATTTATATACTACCAAATTGCTGATGTTCTCTGGACAATTAACAATTAAAACCAAAATTGATGACATAAAAAGCACCATAAACTTTAAAACAGCAGTCTAAAATAGAAGGAAGAACAATAGAAAAACCTTACTGTAGTACAAAAAATAAAATACAGTGAGGATTTAAAACAACAGAAAGAGAAAGTCTAAAATTTCTGGCAGAATAAGAATGTCTTCACTTAGTGATAGAAGATCATAATGTAGGTACCAGGTGAGTCTACCTGGGTAATCATTCCACAAGGGAGCCAGAACAGAAAAGACGCTTCTTAGTAGATACCTATCTCATTTCATTTGCCTCCTGGAGAAGAATTGCTGAGAGTGATCTTAGGGTCCAGGCAGGTATATGTGGGAAAGGATCCTTCAGCTAATGTGTTCCCAAACTGTATAGGGCCTTAATGCTCATATCAGCATTTTGACTTGGACTCGGAC
The DNA here is from genome assembly GCF_004798865.1 of Varanus komodoensis. Lineage (NCBI taxonomy): Eukaryota > Metazoa > Chordata > Lepidosauria > Squamata > Varanidae > Varanus > Varanus komodoensis. The sequence continues at coordinate 3,088,923 of NW_025336087.1, read as the reverse complement.
ATGGAGTAGCATTCAGTACAAATGGAAAAGTATTGGTGTACTGTGATCACATTGGCCAGTCCCTGTTAACAACTTGGTGCCTGGTTTGGGGCTAGCTGAAGTTTCGGGGGCATTTTCCAAACCAACCCCAAGCATAAGACTTTGCAGTAATCCAGTGAAGAGGTTAACAGAACATGCCAAACTGTAGCTTGGTTATCCCTGTTCAGATAAAGGCAAAGTATATCAGCTTAAGCTGATAAATGATAGTGATTGTCCAAATCTATCTGTGCCTACATTGGCAATTCTGGATCCAAGAGCAACCTCCAGGTACAGACCTGACCTTTTAAGGGCTGCAAACTCCCCCAGAATTTGGACACCACTTAGTGGGTCATGCAATTCACCCACTAACTGTACTTCCATCTGGGTCTCAGCCTGTTTGCCTTCATTCAGATCCCTACCAAGCCCAGAGATTGATCCAGATTGTTTCACTTGTGTTCGATGAAAAAGAGATATAGAGCTGGGTGTTGTATATTCGTGACACCTCACTTGGGTCAGCTTGGGCCCTGGATACCTGAAGGAGTGTCTTCTCCCCTGTGTGCCCTCCCGCCCCTTGAGATCTGAGTCAGAGTCACCCTCTTGATCTCTTTCAACGACGGCTCCCAGAGGAGGGCCTTCTCTGCTGTGGTGCCCTGAATGTGGAACATGCTCCCCAGAGAGGTTTGCCTTGTGCCAATGCTTCTTTCCTTTCAGTGTCAGGCAAAACCCTTTTTATTCTCCCGGTATTGTTAACTTGGTTTAGTTAGTGGGTTTATATTTTAACATTGGATGCTGGGCAACTGTTATTTTTATTGCCATTTTTAGAATTAATTTGTTGTAAACCATCCTGAGATGTCTAAGTATGGGATGCCATTGAAGTTTTAAATAAATAAATAAATAAATAAATATCCCCAAATATCCCTCTCCAACAATTTCATGGAGAAATTGAACAGTATGGTGGAAAGAATGGAGCCCTGTGCAATTCCAGTAGACCACAGCAACCCCATCAGGTCAACACTGGCACTTCTCCAAGTACCTGGCCAAGACTAACACTTCCCATTTCCGCACCACTATCTCAGTCATGTGCACTAGGTCAGCCTGCTCATCCTCATGTATGAAAGATAATACAGAGCACACATCACGTGCATGATAATTCTACGTTGTAGATGGAGTCCCCAGGACTTTCCAGTTAAAAATGTAGCAGGTCTTAGGAAAGATCCTTGCCCAAGACTCGCTGCCTATGTGAGCAGACAGGAGACATTCATGAGAATTTAGTTTCTACTCCTGTTTGCTGCCCTGTATTAGAACATGCTTGCAAATTACTGGACATTGGCCAATGTTTAGTGTCCACAACTTTCCCCATTTGAGTGGTGCACATTTCCAAATTTGGGCCAATTTCTAACAGCCCTGCTATAAACAAATGAGGGAATTTGCATAAGGTCAGTAATTTGGGGGCAATTTTCCATTTTGTGCAAAACAAGTGGCAATTGGAAACATGAACATGAATGTGATAGGAAATGAGCAGCTGGCTGATGTTCAAAAATTTGGCAAGCTTGGGCATCACTCATTCACCTATCCTTACTGAAGTCTGAGAATGTATAAGGTAGTTTGCTATATTTATGCTGTATTTGGTTTTGGCAGTCTGTGAAGAGTATTCAGATTTCTCAGAGGGTGACAAATGCAGCAGTCATTTGATATGCACATTTTCTAAGAAAATATGATGAAAAATACATATGAAAATATGTGATGATATATAAGTTTCCATGCAGAATTTTGAAACAATCCATGTTAACACAGAAATTGGTTGAAAGAAACTAACAAATGAGTGTATGTGAAACTAATATGGACCAGAAACAGACTGATCCTTCCACCCCTATTCAGTGCTTTGGAATTCCAGGCTTTTCTTTTGTATGTTCTTAAACTGCTGTGAACCCACTTCGGGGTATCAATGATGTAAAGTGGGAGAAATTTTAAAGAAGGCAGTGGCGGTGTCGAAGATGAAGAAAAATAAAGCATGCTCGTTAAACTTCCCAACATTTTGTAAATGCCAAATTTTTTCCCATGCAGCCCACACAGGTGCACATGATAGGGTGAAATTAGCATACATTTTTCTTCTTTTCCTTAGACCACCTGGTTACTGTCTGAAATCCTGGATTCCACATCCAGTTTCTGTGTCATACCTACTGCCCAAGGCCTCTCCAGTACTTCCTCATCTCAAACACATTGGTCATGGGGAAGGTAAAGAAAATAAACGGATCATCATCTGTCACATTTTCAAAATCCATATTCAACATTTAAGCTAAACATACTGCAGCATGATCCAACTTCTCAATCAGCCATATAAAATGAAAGCAAGCAAAGAATATCATGAAAGAGAGAGAGAGAGAGAGAGAGAGAGAGAGAGAGAGAGAGAGAGAGACTGGTGTAGCAACCATGCTGAGATTGTGAGAAGTAATAAGAAGCTATCTAGTCAGGTTTTGGCTATGATATGCCCTCAGTGAGGAGTGACAAAGAGGGAAGGAATGAGGAAGAAAGGAATATATCACTTCAATGCATTAATTCAACCTTGCCTTTTGTCTCTTGGTACTCAGGGGTGACTCTTGATTTACTCTTTTCTTGAAGACATTTGGTGACTCAGTGTCTCCCATATCATATACACATGTTAAAATCTAGAGGAGTAGATCTTATGTGGCCTCAAGTTAATGAATCACACAGAAAGAATGTTTGTATAAACCATTGGACATGTACAAATGGTAGCCAAAAGGATCCACAAGAAAAGGCACTGAATAGAACAGAACTGCACGCACCAACACAGTCCAAAACTAGAGCAACAGAGATGTAAACAGATATGATGTTGAAGCTGTTGCATACGGCTAAATCAAAGTTGCATCTTCCACGCTCCAGTCTCTTGCGGCATCATTTTATGAACACTGCTGCAGCAAATGTTACCCAGTGACTGTAGGATAAATGCTTGGAAACCTTGCGGGTGATGCTTTATTCTGTCACTTGCACGTCTACGGTCTAAGTGTTCATTGGGAAGTGCCGGAAAAACAGTGTTTCTCTGTAAATGCTGAAATCCAAACCCTGTGTAAGAGAGCATATGGCTCACACACAAAGAACGTGCCGCTGGCTTGTTGGTCCCACATTTTCATATGAGAAGGCCCCTAACTATGGTGCTGCAGTAGTTGGTTCTAAGGTATCCAGTACGCATGGATACCTCACATCTGACTGATTTCATAAAACTGTTAAGCCTGGCTGTTAACCCTCTCCCCACCCTCAAAACTAAGCTCAAGAAACATGTTTAAAATCTGCATATTATATTTAAATAAAATCTACATTGCATGCACTAAATGCCTTTAAAAGCCACTTTTCCAGAATTTAAGACTTAGCTACTATGATTCACCCAAATAAAAATATGCCTTTGGTCAGTTCTGTGGTAAGTGATTTCCTGAATAGAATGTAAATGGCAAGTGGATTATTTTTCCACTTTCTTTTCAGAGTGTTTCTGATACTTTGGTTTTTTTAAAAGCTTCTTTTCCAAGAAGAATCCATGATTTGTCAGGCATTTATTGTTCTGTTAAATTATGACATCATCTTGTGAGATTAACTCATTCCTGTATGCATCCGCTCAGCTTCTTAGAGAAATATTATCCTTTAGAATGAAAAGAAAGAGGCACTGTAATTGATGGGGGCTACAATCCTATACCCACCTACCTCAGAATAAGCCTCACTGAAATCATTAGGGCTTATGTCTGATAGATAAAAGCTTCTGGTTGTGTGTGTGGGTGTGGGGGTGTGCGTGGGTGTAGGGGAGGGAATTTATCTGTTGCCTCTGTTGGAACCTTTTGCACTGATGATTTTTATGAACACAAGGGGGCAATCTAACTTTGAGAAGTCCTTCAGTTATTTGAACTGAATAATTATTTATTCAATTATCATTTGAACTATCTAGACTGCATATTCTAGATTTTTTTTTTCTAAAAATGGGCCCGTACACCTTTAACACATTTCAGATCATAGATCATGAAATGAAACAGTGGATTGGATCCTTGCTTAGGCTATATCCATTAAAATTCACCAGTCAACTAGTCATGACCAAAGTCCCATTAATTTCAGTGGGTCTACTCTATGCATGTAAGTTTGGATCCAATCTAGTGGCTTTAACTGCACACAATTTCTTTATTAGGCATTCCTCACAAAATATTAATTTCACAGTTTTCTTTCTGTTAAATGACCTATCTAAATTTCATTTAATGACCTATCTAAATTTCATGCACTTTATGTTGGCTGGGTCTGCTCCTCTACCTACTGAATTCTGCCAGGGATGGTAAAAAGCAGTCCGTCATTTCAGACTAGATACCCTTTTGGATGTTTTCACACATTAAAAAGAGAGTGAGAAAGAATGAAAGAGAGAAAGTAATTGTGGATAACAGGCCAAATGTGAACCTATAATCTGCTGCAGCTGCAAAAAAGGCAAATGCTATTTTGGGATGCATTAATTACTTCTGAATCATGAGTAGTAGTAGTTCCCCTATGCTTGTCACAAGTCAGACCTCATCTGGAATACTGTGAACAAAATTAGATGCAGAAAAATTAGAAAGAATCCAGAAGAGGGCAACAAAATTGATCCAGGATCTGGAATCACTGCACTATGAGAAGAAACTGAGAGAACTGGGCATGTTCAGCCTTGAGAAGAGAAGACTGAGGAGGGACATGATATCCGTCTATAAGTACCTCAAAGGCTGGCACAAAGAGGAAGGTCAAGACCTCTTCTTGCTGATGCCAGAGTGTAGGACAATTCAATAATAAACAATTCAGTTGCAACAACCTAGGTTCAGGTTAGATATCAGGAAGTTTCCTCACTATCAAAGCAAAACAATGGTGGAACCCATTGCCTAGAGAGCTTGTGCGTTTTCCCACACTAGAGACAAAGTTGAAAGTGGACAGCCTTCTGAGTGGGATAGTGTAAACTTTGTGTTCTCCAACAGCAGGGAATTGGACCTGATGGCCTTCTTGGCCCCTTCCAACTCTACTATTTTATGATTCTGTGTAATATTCTACTATATCAGGAATAAAGAAAGGTTAGTACCAGCACAGTCTGCTCCCTGCAGCACTTTTTACTTACAAGGACTATTCTATTTTTCCCGAGGAGTATTCTACCATGTAATTCCACACCTGCAGTCTGAAGTGATACTATTAATTCCATCGAATTACAAGGCTTGAACATTGACTGATGTCTGAAATGCATGACTGGCCCCTAACACCTCCTGCCATATGCATATCTCACCACTTCTATATGGGGGACGTACAGATTTTCCAGTTTCATTTTTCCCCTGTGTTGGAAATATCTAAGTTGTTATCCTATTTATGCAGAAATGTGCCAGTTTTGGTACATTTTTGCCAAAATAGAAACAAGAAGGGCCCAGGAAGCTCTTCACTCCCTGCTCCTTAAAAACACACAGAAGTTTAATAAATATTGAGAAGTGTAAGGACCCTGGTCTCTTCTTCCTGCTATTGAATCTGTTGCTAATCAGTCAGGTTTACAGGGTTGAAAAAGGAGATAGGAAGAGTGAGACCTTAGATTAGGAGGAAGGAGAAAGGCAAGGCTAGATGTTAGGAGAGGAGAGGAAGAATACTAGGGACAGGGAATGAAAACAAGGGAGAAAATGGGTTGGGTAGAAGGATGTAGCAGAGCTGGAGGCTAGGAGTGAAGGGACAGAAAGCAAAAGGCAAAGGTCTTTGAAGGAGATGCAAGAAGACTGGGCAGGCCAGGAAGCAATTCTTTCCATTTCGCCCTCCCTTCCTCCCTCATTAATGGAAGCCACCACAAAGCACCCAATAGGTGACCTGCTACATCCTCCATGGGAATCTGTTTCTCAAATCATCCAAAGGTGCCCATGGATCCCCATTATAGATACAGCTATTCCTAGCATGGAGAGGACCATTTGGTCGCTCTCATGCAGCAGGTAAAGAAGGGGAGCATCTTACAAGAAAGAGGTAGCAAGCGTAACTGAGTACCACAAACCTGGCCAAATAAATAACCCAAAATCTTTTTGGTTTAACATGTTTTGTTGAGAGCTTTCTATGTTCACTCAAGTCTCAAAATGATTGGAACCCATGGCTGCTATGGGCCATGTTCTTAAAAGATGTGTCGCAGAGACAACTTGTGTACTGTGTGCTATGCTAAGCTACTATTAGTTTCAGCAGTACTTAGAAACAGGATGGCTGTCAGTGGCAGATGGGTGGACTTAAGTTCTAGTTTTTTCTGTTTGATGGAATAGATACATGAAGCCTATGCAACTGAAGCTACCGTCCTGCAGGCAATCAGTACCATTTGCCCAGGCCATGTGATTGCCTCTTGGGTGGGGCCTTGGAGGCCGGGCCCTTTTTTGTGAGCCTTTTGGGTTACCCAGTTGTACGTGGGTGTAACCCACATGGGACAGTGTGGCTGCTTCTTCAATTGTACTGATGAGTAATTGAGCTTCACCTGTGGGACGGATTATAGCTGTATCTTATTATTATTGATATTATGCATTGCATTATGTATTGATACTATGTATTGTATTATGTATTATAGAATTTTTCTGTTTGTTTTGATTTTCTATTACTTACAGTTAAATATTGTATTGCTTGATTGTATTGCTCCAATGTATTATTGTATTTGTTTGGCATATGCATTTTTTGTTCTATTGTAAGTTGCCCAGAGAGCCCTGGGGGCTATGGGGCAGCATACAAACGAAAAGAAATGAAAGGACAGGGGTGCAAACCCTGACTTTTAAGAATGCAGAGCATAGCTGTATGGAGCATGGTGAAAATCTGCAAGTAAAGCCAGTGTGGTGCAGTGGGGAAGAGTGCAGGGCTCTGTTGATCACTCAGCCATGGAGCCCACTGGGCGATTTTGGGCCAGCCACACACTCTCAGCCCAACTGCCTTTACAGGGCTGTTGCGGGGATAAGACTGAGAGCAGCCACTTTGAGTTTGTTAAATAAAGAAAAAGGGTGGGATAAAAATATAATGAATGAATAAATATATATTATTGTGTGAAGTTGACATAGGATTTTGCTTTAAGCCCACAAACTCAAATATCAAAGGTTTTTTATATAGCTGGGAAGAGTATTATTCCCAACAATAGCTTGGCCAGATAATAAATATGAAAAAGAATTGTGGTGTGGTCATAATGGTGGAAGGAGAAGTCGAATCCTCTCTGAGACTTGTGAGAAAGGTAAATCGGATTGTAGCTCTGAAGAGTTAAAGTAGTTAATATGTAGATAGAGCACTTTTGCTGAATTAGTTTGGCTGCTGTTCAACTTCTTGCAATATCAATATTAAATTTCCATTTAAATCTCTAGATCAGAGGAGTAAGGATAGGATTAACATATTTTCTAGGGTTTTTTTTTAAATTATATATCTTAATTCATTATTTCCTATGCTGAAAACATGACAGAATCCTAAATAGAATCACAAATAGATGTTTGGAAAATCTTACTCTATCCCATTGCAATGTTCACAAGAGGAGGGGGAAACCAGTCTTTATGACCAGATAGATCAATAGGATTTATAGATCATTTTACCAACTTCTGTAAAAACCCCACAGTTTTACCCAGTCACCAAAGTCACCATCTGTGATTCCAGGTTTTTCTGCATTCTGTCCTCATCCAGAGATGAACACAGGTGTTCCACAGTGTGTTCACATTAATCTCTAGAGCTCTTTCCTATGAACTGGCGTCATTCTCAGGATCTATTTACACAAGCAGCTATCCTGCAATAACATCCCTTAGACCAACTTCAGCTTCTGATTTGATTACATTCAGAGGGTGAATCAGAGGCTGAAAAACGAGACAGAGAGAGAGAGAGAGAGAGAGAGAGACCTTTTTTTCTAATTGCTTTTCATCCTCAACTAGAGATGTTGAAGAAATATGCAATGGATTCAACTGAGTTTGAGCTGAATTTGAATGTCAAAGAATCTAATCCATGAGTTTCACAGCATATTCACTTTTTCCAAGTCACATTGATTTTTGCAAACTTACAGACCATTTTAATGTAATTTTAGGCAAATGTAGTCCTAGAAAAATACTTAAAATATTAGGAAAAACCAACCAAAAAGTATTGGATGAATATGTATTTTTGAGAATTTGCTCATTGGGGAGGGGATTTATGTTCTTTTGAGAATATGAATTTGCATAACACCAAGTTTGCACAAATGTATTTGCTCAGCAGTGTGCAGACAATGAAATCAAAGACACCTGACAACCTACAATACAGATAGATTTGATACTACAGCATCAAATAAATCTGTATCCTCAACTGGTGCAAAGCAGAACAAAGATTTTTTTTTTTCAGTGTAATTCGGAGCATGCTCCAGGTTTGACATTCTCTGCTGGAAGGGGCCCCTCCAATGGCCATTTCCCCTAATTGATGTGATCTCCTCCTAGAGCCATCAGCCTAACCTGATAGCATCCTCTGGGTCTGGAAACCCACAAAGCTACTCTGCACTGGGGCCCTTGAAGTACAGTGGGAAACCCAGGTACTGCTGCTACATTGTGTTTATGTATTTATATATTAGCTTAAACTTTTTTCTATAATGTCTGTCTTTTACAGTGTATCTACGCAATGTACAACAATAAACCAAAGTCGTGACTAAAACTGAGCACAGCTACATAGGAAACTAAGGCTGAAACTTTCACTGTGGAAGTCCATGATCAATAATGATATTGTGCATTTTCCCAAATTGCTCTTGCCAGTGTTTTGCTTATGACAGCAGCTGGCCAGAAGGGTTTGAATGGTGAACAGAAGTCCTCCTCTAGCCCTAAGGACAGAACCAGGACAATTTGGGATGTCTTTGTTGACCAAGGGAAAATGTGGCTGTATGGAGGGGAACTGGAACAAAGTACAATTTGTGGCATTCCACAATATTATCATACTCCATGCCAGTTAAGACATCAGCTTTAACTTACAATTTCCTGCTTTGTAGAGAAATCCTGAACTCTGGTTTTAAATACGGCTGGCCTTTGGAGCACTGGACAGTGCTCCCACACATCCACTTTTCTTATAAGAATGTAATGAAATCCTACTCTTTCCCCAGTTAATTTTTAACTGCTCCCTTGCAAATTACTTATTTATTTATTCATAAAATTTACATGCCGTCCAATTACTTGCATCTCTGGATGGCTTACAACATAAATAAAATTGACAACCCACTCTGTCTGCAAGTTAATAAAAATACAACCATAAAATTCAATATTAAGACATATTAAAATATTGATTAAATAAAAAGGTCTTAACCTGGTGCCGAAAAACATATAATGACGGCACCAGGCAGACCTCTCTGGGGAGCGCATTCCATAGTCAGGGCGCCACCACAGAGAAGGCCCTCTTCCGGGTACTATGTCTCCTAACGTCTTTCACAGAGGGTTCCTGGAGGAAGGCTTCTGTTGCCGATCTCAGGGGGTGGGAGGGCAAATAGGGAAAAAGGCATCCTTTAGGTCATTTAAGTTACATGTTAAATGACAATATAAATACTTAACTAACTGTAATCATGATTTCATTTCACAAATCAGGATTCTAAAAGCTCAGGGAGAAGAGAATGGTGAGTGGGGATTAGACCTAGCGAGCTCACCTGAAGAACTTAGATACCATGAAAATGACAAAGAATCTAGGACTAGCTTATCAAAACTTTCTTAGGGTGTGAACACCTGTTCGGTGTAGAAAAGTTACTACATCCTTAGTGTCCTTTTCTTACAACACAGAAAGTAAGAGCAAGAATTGGAACCATTATGTTGCATTTCAGCCTTCCAAAAGTGCTGTAAACCCAGAACCGTGTTTTCCCACCTGTGAATTCCATCTCCATCTTTTCCAGGTTCTCTAAAGGTGAATTTACTTATTTATCATATGTTTATACTGACCTATGGCTGAACACTTCTGCGTTGGTCAAACTGCATTTTAGTATGTTGCTAGGTTCTTTGTTTGGGGTTTTAAGTCAAAAGTAAGCTTATAGGATTCCAAACATATCAGGACTTTAAGTGATGAGTAGGGGTCTTTAACTCTTTGCCCTGTACAACTGGACTCCTATTTTGCACTGTAAGTTGGAAGCATAGCAGGGAGAGATCATTACTGTGAGCACAGCAGGGTGAGGCAGTATTAGTCTCCCTGTTCCTGTGCTAAGGTTCCAGGTCATGTAATAAAATGTAATCTCACAGAATATGCCTTGCAAGCAGAAGCCTCCTGTATCAAAATTCCTTGGAGTCTACCAGGTAGTTTCAGATTGAAGCTGAGAATGCCTGACATAACTTTACCAACAGTCACTCCCATTGACTTTCAAGGGAAGAGCATCTGAAGAACTTTTGAATTGCTTCTCCTACAGAACATTAGCATCTGCATAAAAGAAAAGGCACATCCCCCACACAATTCTGAGTAATATACTTGGGTAGTTTTGAAGGAAATATGTGATATGTCAGGCTTGGAGAAAAAGGTATGACACGTCCATTTTCAGCACATTTTAATTCACTTTGCCTCTGGCAATGGTGAAAATTTGCACAATGGTAGACTTCATCAGGTAGAGCATGGTTGACAAGGTCCAAGTTATTGGCTCCACATTTTTATAAGTAGCATAATTTTGAGACTTATAGCAGCAGAACCTGTTTTTCTGTATTCCTTCTTGACTCCTTTAATTTCAGAGGCTGTCCCAAGTCCCTTTATTAGTCATGCATCTAAAATGCATGATCAGGAATGTGCTGAGCTGTCTAGAATCCAGTTTGCCTGCCTGTTGTACTTCTTCCGCTGCTCATCCCTCTCTTGGAAGTAAACTGAGCTCAGAAGAAGTCCACCAGCGTTTGTGGATTCCTGGTTGTGCAGCCAGCAACCTGCCCCAGATGCCATTCCTGGCAGCCAATCTTCTTCTCCATTTGCTACTGCTGGTAACGATGGCAGGAATGGAAGAATGACACCACAAGGGGGTCAGTGCCTGCTAAGCACCCCGTGAACTCTGGCCATGCTTGGACTCTGGACCACTGCAGAATGGACTGGAGTCTAGGAAGCCAACACTAGAAAATGTAGTGAGTTTTCTGTGCAAAGCAGGTACCTTGCATGGTCACAGTGACTGGGGTCCTAAGAGCAGTAAACACCGAGTAAAGGGGAAACATTTTCATCGTGTGCCTGTAACAGATATACCATATGTTTTATTACTGGAGGAAGGGTATTCCAGATAAGTTCATACCTAGGCGAAAGGTGAGTGCGAGGGCTGCAGCAGGCAGTGGTGGAAGTGGAATAGATATTCTTCTCTGGCAGTTGCCTAATGGTCCTGATGCTGGTCCTGAAGTTTCTGTCCAACTCCAAGCAGTTCTGCCCTGGAAGGTTGAGGGAGTCCAAGTGGGTGGAAGCTGGTTTGTGGTTCAAAACAGGCAGTGACACATGCCAAGGAAGAAGGCAATCAGGAAGTCCAAAGGCAGACTGAGTCCCTGAAGCTGCAAGAGAAGGCCAAGAAAGTCAGAGAGGGTACAGGATGGGGATCATGTTCCAAGACAAAGTCATTGCATGTAAAACACTTTGCTCAGCTGCAGGCAATGACAGTGAATGGTTTGGTAGATGCAGATTCGTCCCTGGGACTGGCTGAATGGAAAGTACTAGCAAGCTTTCACTGGAACCTAACGGGTACACTGATTTTTCAGAAACCTCATTTATTCCCTGAAGGTAGTCAATGACAAAATAGACATTCCTTTGAATCTGTACCTTACAACTGCATTTCCTCCTCCTTCTAGAGTACAGGCAGGACCCCAGAATCAGATCAGGATTCTAGTGATAGACAGGGGTGAGATGGGGATAATTCAAAAGCTTAAACTAAAAGATGAGATAACTCTGGGTTTGCAGAGCAAGCTGGACAGACCAAGGCTCTGACAGATTCAGGCAGATTCATAGTGTGGTGTAGCGGTTAAGAGTGCTGAACTAGGACTCAGGCAATCTGAGTTCTGGTCTTCACTTGGCCATGGAGACAACTGAGTGGCTTTGGGCCAGTCACAGACTGTCATCCCAACCTACTTCGCAGGGTTGTTGTTGTTGTGGAGGTAAGACTGAGAGCAGCAGCAGGTGAATTATGCAAGCCACTTTGAGCTTGTTATAAGAAAAACAAAGCAGGATAGTAATCCACTATTTATTTATGTTATCACTGCCCTGGGACATGGTGAAGAATGGGATACTATAATTTTTAAATAAATAAAGAGAAATAAAGAATTAGATGAAATTTGCCTGTCCTTTCCTGGATAAATCCAAAACTTCAAAGTTAAACCCAATCTGAGTCGAGGTGCTTCCAAAAAGTATATTGACTTGCATGTTGGTGAGGCTGCAACAGGAGCATAGAAAATCTATGTCTCCGGTCTCTTGTTGACCCACCAAAATGCATATGGTCATAAGGGACTCCGTTTCATGGAAGGAGGAAGGCTGGCCTCAGGTATCTTGGCTCTAGGCTGTGCAGGGCTTCCTAGATTACAGCCAGCATCTTGACTTATGCCTGAAGGAGACATCATCGTCAGAGACTATCTTGTGTTTTTGTGCTTCCACTAAGCTGAAGTGCGGTGACCGGAGCTTCGAGCTCAACGCATGTGTCCTTGCTTCAGCACTTTAAAGGAAAGGAGGAGAACTTGTGGCCTCACAGATGTTGATGGCATGCAACTCTTGCAAGCTCTGACCATTGGTAGCTGGGCTGATGCGGCTTGGAGTCCAATATAAGAACAGTTACCTTTGAAGCCATCCCTTCCTTGCTCCCAATTGGTGGGGAAAAGAAGGAGCGAGATAGCCGGCCATCACCACCCTGCCTGAGGAATGCACCAGGGCTTGTCCTTGGACTATGTCAAAGTGAGCACCCATGAGCATGTGCAGAGCACTTTTATGCCTGGTTTGGAAACAAGTTCTTAGAGCCAGAAAGGTATTACTGCTGTCCGAAAGGATAAAGGTGCTACAATGCTGTGCATGCCCCCACCGCCATTTCTCCCTCATGCTTAGACTCAGTACAACCAATTCTTTCCCGATCAAACAATTAATGGGACAGCAATGGTTGGGCAATGGCTCTGATACCAGCAGCATGAGAACACTGAGGATCTTCAGCCCCTGCTGGGCCGCATTCACTCCTGGCCTTGAAGAAAGCCCAGGCAGAGCCCCTGCGGGGGACGTCTCCCGCTCCCGCTCCCACTCCCATCTCCCACTCTCGCCTTGGCTTCTTTCACAATGGCATGTCTCTGCAAGCAGGTGTTGGCCCTAAGTACATGCTCACCCAGGAGCAAGGCCGAGGTAACGGCAGCCATCTTTGGTAAGGCTGATTGAAACAGAACAACACTGGCCAAGTCGATAGCAGCTGTGCTGCTGTTGCATCTTTGGTGAGAGTGGATACACACAAAAATGCGGGGGGAATATTTCTTTACTGAGCACACTCACAATTATGAGCATGCATATATTGGCTATATAAATATAAATTGATGCCTGTTTGGGTCTGGGTAAACATTACATAGAAATATGTGTAAAAAGCCTTCAGTTACTTTTCTTACCAGCAGTATTGCTAAACTTTAGGAGTAGGCAGTTTTCACTAGCATGCAGCACTTTCTGTGTTCAAATCTCTGCATTTAACCCTGTTAACGCAACCCATTTCTACTGCAACATAGATATGTCTGGATGGTTTCCCTATGTAGAGATCCAGGCATGTCTTGACCTTCAACAAATAGATATCTAGGCTGGCAAAAGCAGAAAAGAGGCAGAAGGCAAGGAACAGCTTATCTTAACCTGTGGAAATTGCATCTTGCTGAAGCAGAGCTTCTGTCATTTTTAGTTAGGACTTCGTACCATTTCTTTGCAATGTCGTACAACCTGCCTGCTATGGCCAGAAGTGAGGGGGTGGGGAGGACGCCAAACAAAACCCAATAGCTCTTCCCAGACCTCCCTCAGCCATCAATATGACAAAATAATTATAGGACCACTGCAGATTAGTCAAACTGCAGAGGAAGAGGGCAGTCAGGATGTGACAGAAGCTAGAAGGCTATTAAAGAAGTAGCCAAGTAGGGCCATGCTGTTCTGACACTGCTTTTGTTGCCAATGAATATAGAGTGATTTCTCCCAGGGAATGTCACGACACCGCCATTTGCATAATTGGAATATACCTTGGTGGCGGCATCACAAGACTATATGGCTTCAACGTATAAGCTCATTTGCAATTAACAAATGGTAACATTAGCAACCCTACCCCCAGATGCTGCAAAAAGGATTCTCCTTGCTTTGTTGTTTGCAAGTTCAAAATACTTCATACGATCTCTCTCTTCTGGAAGGTTTATCTAAAAATCTGAGTAGAATATTTTATGCAATGGTTATCATGTCAATTGAAAAAGTAAAAAAAACCTAATCCAAATGAATTTCAAAATTATTACTGCACAAATGCATTTTCTATTATTACTATTATTATTATTATTATTATTATTATTATTATTATTATTATTATTATTATGTACTGCCCCATAGCATAAGCTCAAGCTTTCTGGGTGGTTTGCAATGCTTGGTGCAATTTTGCAGGGATAACTAAAAATGTCTGAAATCCATTATTATTAGTGGTGCACCACTGATAACAAAATAAGCAATGCGTAGAATTGATGTAGACTGCTCTCTGTGGAAAATTCCATTTTAAGGGTGCAATGGCGAGGAGCTATTGCTATTAGCTCTATTTCTGAACATAAGATTTTCTTCAGAAAATGGAAATCTTGCCTAAGTTAGGAAAACAAAAGGGAGCATAAGCTTGCACAAAGGAAATGCAAGCAGGAAAAGAGACGAAAGAGCATTTGGAGTTGCCTATTTCTAACAACTTCAGTGCCAGCAATAGTGAATTCTGTTATCTATCAGAAGCAGGAAGCTAACTAGAGAGGCAGTTGGCCCATTGGAAAATAATGAAATTAAGGGAATACAAAAGGAGATTTCTGAGAAGTTGAATGAATTATTTCCATCTTTTTCTCTGCAGAAATAGAGAACACATACCTGTGTGTGAACAGATGCTCTCAGGAAGGGAATCTGAGGAGCTGAGGCAAATCATGACAACAAAAGGTGAAGTTCTCAAGCCCATTGACAAACTGATAGTTTTCAATTATGGGGCCCAGATGGTGTCCATCCTATAGTTTTCAATATGAGAAATGTTACACAAATATGTAACATATCCCTGAGATGACTCTCTGTGCTAGAGGATTTGAGAATGGACAATATAACAACTGTTTTAAAAAGGGGGATCCAGGAAAGTACAGGCAGGTTAGCTTAATATCTGTCCTGGTAAATTGGTCGAAAGCAATTATTAAAGATACATATAGGAACCATCAACATGGCTTTTCTAAAGGCAAGTCTGGCCTCATTAAACTTTTAGGGTACCAAGCAATATACGGACAAGAGGATTCAGTGGAGTTTGTTTACCTGAACTTCCAAATGGCTTCTTACAAAGTCCCTCATCAAAGAGTCCTTATCAAATTTAGCAGTCAGAGCATAAATAAGGAGGGGATTCTTTTCATGGATCAATAACTGGATAAAAAACAGGAAGCAGAGAACAAGTAAAGAAATGGTAAATTTTCCTACTGGAGCAGTGGACAGTGGTGTTCCATGGGAATCTGTATTAGGACTATTGCTTTCCAACCTTTTCATAAATATTGTGGAATTGTTTATTTATTATTTATTAAATTTGTTAAAAGTCACCCATTGGCAACATGCTTTCTGGGCAGCCATTACAATATAAGATCAACCAATAATATTAATAAAATAATACAATTAAAATATCAAAATAAATAAACAAAATAAAACCACAACAAAATAGTTAAATAAAATGTACGTTAACATAATTAAAAATGGTGCAATGATATAGTCTAGATGGTGCCAAATGTACACAGCAAAAGGAAGGTTTTTGCCAGGCACCTGAAACTCAATAAGGTAGGTGCCTGGCAAAAGACAGAGGTCCTGTTGGTAGGTGATTCAAGTTTCTGGGTAAGTGACCTGGGCCCTGCCCTGGATGGGGTTGCACTCCTTCTAAAGGACAGGGTCTGCAGCTTAAGAGTGCTCCTTGACCCGGAACGGTCCCTGAAAGTCCAGGTGACGGTGGTGACGAGGAGCACTTTCCTTCAGCTCCAGCTGATCCATCAGCTGCATCCTTACCTAGAGGAAAACTGCCTGGCAACAGTGACACATGCAATGGTTACCTCCTGTTTGGACTACTGTAACACGCTCTACGTGGGGCTGCCCTTGAAGATGGTCCAGATACTTCAGATGGTGCAAAATAGAACTGCCAGGATGCTGTTGGGGACTGGTCGTTATTCTCACATAACTCCAGTCCTCTATCAGTGCCATTGGCTTCCCATTGAAGTCCGGGCTCAATTCAAGGTGCTGGTTATTACCTATAAAGCCCTAAACAGCTTGGGACCAGGATACCTAAAGGAACACCTTTTTCCCTATGTGTTCTCCCACCCGCTAAGATCAGCAGCAGAGGCCCTACTCTGAGAACCCTCTTTGAAAGAGGTTGGGAGACAGAGTACTTGGAGGAGAGCTTTCTCTGCGGTGGTGCCCCGACTATGGAATGTGCTCCCTAGAGAGGTCCGCCTGGCGCCATCATTAAATGTTTTTCGGCATCAGGTCAAGACCTTTTTATTTAACCAGTATTTTAAAGTTAATTAATTTTAATGGTATATTTACTTAATTCATTTTAAGCATGTTATTTTACACTCAGTCGTGGTGTAGACAATTTATTTATTTTAGGATTGGTGGGGTTTTAATGTTTGTAAACCACCCAGAGAGCCCTCTGGGCTATTGGGGTGGTATA
>NW_025336087.1:2840874-3071998 GCF_004798865.1 Varanus komodoensis | reverse complement strand
TCTACCCATCTCCATGTGACATCCCCTCACACACCTGTATGTCGCCAACATATCCCCTCTGAGTCTCCTCTTCTCCAGGCTGAAGAGACCCAGTTCCCTCAGTCTCGCCTCATACGGCATCCCCTGCAAACCGGCCACCAACCTTGTGGCCCTACGCTGCACTGACTCTAACCTGGCTATATCCTTCCTGTAATGAGGGGCCTAAAACTGAGCACAATACTCCAGTTGCAGGTGCACCAGAGTCATATAGAGTGGTAGTAATACCTCTCTTGATCTAGAAGCCACACTTCTGGCTATGAAACCAAGGGTGGCATTCGTCCTCTTGAACACCCCATCACACTGCTGACTCATGTTTAGCCTGCAGTACCCCGAGGTCCCTTTCACAAGTGCTGCTCTCCAGCCACTTGTCACCTAACCTGTACTTGTGA
The DNA here is from genome assembly GCF_004798865.1 of Varanus komodoensis. Taxonomy (NCBI): domain Eukaryota; kingdom Metazoa; phylum Chordata; class Lepidosauria; order Squamata; family Varanidae; genus Varanus; species Varanus komodoensis. The sequence goes on along the minus strand of NW_025336087.1, from coordinate 3,071,570 downwards.
CAGCTATTCCTATGCCCCAAGTGCAAGACCTTGCCCTTATCCACATTGAACGCCATCCTGTTGTCTCCTGCCCACTTCCATAGTCTGTCCAGATCCTTTCGGATCTGGAGTACCTGCTCCTCAGTTGTGGCCACTGTTCCAGTTTTAGTGTCGTCTGCGAATTTGATCAGCAGACTGTTCACTCCTTCTTCCATGTCATTAATGAAAAGATTAAACAGGATTGGCCCCAGGACAGAGCCCTGGGGGACCCCGCTTGTCACTGGCCGCCATCCCAATGATTCCCCACTAATGGTTACCTTCTGCTTTTGGTCAGTCAACCATGCCCTAATCCACCGGACAGTGCTTTGAGAAGAGGAACCTGTAGGACATTCAAAGATTTTAGGCATTGGGCAGGAATGTATGGAGTAAGGGACACCCTAAGACACTGTGGTCCCAAACCAATTAGAATTTTGTATGTCATAGTTAAAACCCTGAATTCAGCCTGGTCAGAAACAGGCACCCTGTGCAGCCGATGGAGGACAGGTGCAATGTGTTCATAAGATTAGGTGTGAACAATGAAATGGCCAAGTTTGCTGTCCAAATTATTTAGGATAGTTAAAACAAAAGGTGATTGTGCAGAACTCTGGAAGGATCTCTCTGAACTGGAAGAATATATATATAAGCATATAAGTAGCCAGCATTTAGAGTTGGACCACTGTAAATGGTCTGCTGGAGAGCAATGGAGGCCTTGGAAGGATGCTGACACTGGCAGAAGATGAGGCACAGTCAAGTCGGGCAAGGCAGGACAGCCTTTAATAGAACCTTCCAAAGCTCCCATCTGTGCTGCATGACTGGGCAGGAACCTATTTTGTAAATACTTACAGGTGTGCTCCTGGTCCTGCAGGCATCTACAGGTAAATCTTGCTGCTCATCACCAGGGGGAGCTGCATCTGGGCTTCAGATCCTGACAATAGGCATCAATAAGTCAAATGCAGCCAAGGGTCAGCTGGTGTAAATTCTAACTTCAAGTATACATTGATGTGATCTGAACTGGTGGTGACTGATCAGGAATGGGATCTTGGGGCTGCAGTGGACAGCAGTTGTGAAAATGGTAAGCTGCACATTAGGCTTAATTAGGAAAGGAATTGAACATAGAACCACTGATATTATAGTGCCTTTATTCATGTTTAAGTCATACTTAAAATACTGTGCCATCACACCTAAAAAAGTATATTATGGAGTTGGAAAATGATGAATAGGCTGCAGCAATTCTCCTATGAGGATAGGTTTCAACAGCTGGGATTGCTCAGAAATGGTAAGTAAGGCGAGATACAACAGAGGTGTATGAATTAATGCACAGTATGGACAAAGTGGATAGTTAATCTCCCTCTCTCTGTCATAGTACTAAAGGCTTGATGGAGCCTTGATGGTCTGATCCTGCATGGCTCTTCTTAGCAGCTGTAGTAGCTGGCAGGTGCATGCTGGGAGGTGTAGGACTTTTTTCTGCTGAACATGTATAGGATTGCACTTTGCACCCTTAGACAATATGGTGAAGGTGATTGGGATGACACTAGTTGTAGCCTGCAGCACAAGAAGGATGAGGGGCCCAAGTGGAACAAACTGGCTAACCTCACTTAATTCCTCGGGTCCCAGGACTGCCACCAGATAGATGCCTTTTCCTTTCTTAGCTGCCTCCGCTAGACAACTGTTTAACCTCTGGGACCTGCCAACTTGGACAACCCAGTTTATTCCATATATGTGGAACAGTCAGCAGGTCTCAGATAAAATGACCCCCAACCCCCTCTTTTAATCTTTCTTAGAGATAAAATAAGCATTTTAATACAGATCTAATTGGTGAGCATAAAAGAAACTGGTAACAGAAATAAGAAGGGAAACAAATCCAACCAAAATGTTCACTGGACAGCTTTATTACCTAAGCTAAATGATGCTAACACACTAGTTTCTGTTCAGATTGGATGTCTGGAACTGCAGGTGCAGCCCTCTCAGTTCAGCTTCTTCCTTCCTGGGATCTGGGTCCATCCTGACTTCTTGTGACTTCAGCTCATTCTTCTTATTCCAACTGTCCAACCACACTCCAGCTCTGAACCTCTGCTTGCTTTACTTATTTGCCAAGCTCTTTGGCACTCAAAAGGCAGTAGAACTCTTAAATTTCTGTTTCTCATTTCCCCAACTCCCTTTCCTGGCTTCATTTCCCTGAAGGGTACTTTTGACTCTTCTGTGAAGAACAGAATTTCACTAAAAGCAACCTTCTTACAAAGAAGAACATAACACAAAAGGGATGAACAGTTATATTCCATGATAGAGCCCCTCTAAACCACAATATTATTTGTATTCTTGCTGTCAAGTATCAATATTTGGCTACATGCATAGAATATGTTCTTCCAAGGCTAGAATCTGAGTGCAGATTTCACCTTTGATCAGAAAAGGCCATGTGAATATTCAGAATGTTTCTATCTCCTGTTAATCAACAAAGCATGTAATGTTATAAGTTAATACGGACTAAGATGCACAGAAGCAGAACAATGCAAGGTATGCGATATCAGCTTCTGGGGCACTGAAATGCTATCTAAATTATTTCTTTTGTGTGCCACTTCCATTCTTCAGTGTCTGACAGCAAACACAAGGACTAGAACCTTCATTCCAAAATTGGGGTTCTTAGATTATTCTTTGGTGTTTTCATATTAGAATACAAAGTGTTTGGTCATGCAAAGGTTGAGAAACAAAGCTTATCCTAGCTTCTTTACTAGTCTGCCATACCTTTCTAGACAGAATTGATCCTGTTTGTATCACGTATTTTAAGTAATGTCCATGTAACAAGTTGTAACCTTCTTCAGTTGTAGTTTGGCAGGCGCTGTTGCATATAAAAAGCTGTGTAAACCTGCATTCTGGCCATTGTGTCCAACCTGAAAGGAACACCCAGTTGCTCAAGAAGAAACCAAGATGGAAAGGACTGTTATTGGTAGCAGAGCAGGATATTGACTGATACAGTGACAACAGTGAGTTGCTGGAACTAATAGAGAATCAAATTAACCTTTTCCGGTCTTTGCGACGGTTAATTCTTCCCAGTCACCTTTTATTGCACTATAAGGTAATATAAACAAACCTGGGTTCATTGTAGAACAACAACCTAAACAGAACAATCCTATACATCTCTGTTCAGAGAAATAAGCCTCTTTGAGCTCAGTGGGTCCCAGGTATGTAGATATAGGATTGCAGCTCAAGGTTTTTTGCGTTTTTTTTTTTTTTTTACTTTAAAACCACTTTTTATAAAGCTTTTAAAAGTGCATCTTTGTATGCCAATAATACAATCTACTGTCTGCCTAGCCATTAATTGGCCACAAATATCCGAGAAGTTACAACCCAGGTCATTAATCTGAAAGAGAATAAATTCTGTTAAAACAAATCTAGAAAGTAAAATGATACAAATGGTGGATAAATTAGAACATCCGATAGGCACTAATGCAGGGCAATTTAATGCATGTGGCGGAACTTGGCTTTTAAAACAATTCCTGTTTTTGAAAGTATTCACTTTAAAGTAAGGCATAGCTGTCAGATGGTGATGGGTAACTGCAAGCAGTTATGTGGAATTCTTAAATTATAAAGATCAACTGAATATGAAATCACACGTGTGCACACACACAACTTTAGATAGATTTTATCAGTAGCAGCTGGAAGATAGAATAAAAAGTGGTCCTCTTTAATGGTAGCTCTTAGCTGCCTGCCTGCATAAAACTGACCAGTATAAAAGACTCTTTGTCATATCCTGTCCTGTCCCAGATGATCTGCAGAGTCCAGGTTTTGCTGTTGCCATTTGTAAGCTCTAATTCAGCTGCAGCTTAAGTCCTTAGTCTCTGTGGTCACTGTGGCTTGCATCCTATAGTATCCTGCTGCCCGTGGAATGCAAACTGCTACTGGGACAAGCCTTCCCTGTTCTTCCCTTTCCTTCCCTACAGCCACCTGTGCAGCCCTATATCTGGTCTGGAGGGTTTGTAGCCCTTCCAAATCCTGGAATAGATTTAGAAGGGCTACAGGAAAGGGCAGGGAGCGGGGGAGTCCCATATATCTATTTCCTGGCAGAAGGATACTTTTCGATCCAGTCTATTATATACGTCTCATCTGCTTGTTCTGTTCATGGTACTATCATTTCCTTGAGGATTCTTTTGTGGCTGATGGTCCCATCTCATTTCTTTTTCAGCCATTGCTTGTTTAGCAATATAGACCCTGTTCCTGAGTCATCACCAATAAAGGAACCGACTGGCAAACGTCATTGTGCCATTATGTGTGAGTGTGTTTGCCTTGGCCATGCAAAGCCTATATGGAACGTTTTACCAGTGAAAGCAACTGGAAACTCTTGGGGCCTGCCAAGTGAATGAACTGGCATGTGAATGAACCATGTGAGTCAGCCCTTCCCAAGACCCTCCTGGGGTACATGATCAAGTTGAACAATAAAGGTCTGGATTCTCTCTAAGCAGTGACTCGGCAGCTCACCTCCAAAAGCTGCATGGGCCACCCTGTCGAACTCATGTGTTACTGGTTCTGTTGCTTCACACTACCAAGTAACTTATTTTTATTTCCATCTAACCAATTCCCTTTTGATTTGGTGGACCACAACACCACCGTTTTACACTTTCTGGTGCTATTCTTTCTTCTGCAAGCCCAATCTACAGATTAGCCAGATTTTGATGGCTGGTAGTCCATTGGGCCATCATCCTAGGGCCTCTTGTGTTTAGCTATATGCTTCTGACCTCAGTCAATAGCACTTTGGTCAATGGGATTCCTCCTTCCCACCCTTCCAAAAATGTTTCAGTGAAGCATCTACTGATGTTAAATCTATGGAAGCAACTTGATTTTTGACATTCTTCTTTCAAGGCTCCAAGCAATGGAGCTGTCCAGAAAAACTATCTTTCCATCTCGCTTTTCCTACGTCTACTGTTACCTGCTTCATTTAAAGGCTGCAGGAACGTTCTGCTGCTATGCTGTTTGCTTCACATTTGATCACACAGCATCAGGCGTTATGTAGCCTTATGGCTGCATGAAAATACACAGTAATTGTTGCACAGGTAGGCTTTGGATTCTTCGTTTGCTTTTTTTATTTAATATATTTATATCCTGCCCTTAAATCCAATTGCTAGAATGAAGAAGATTTGTGCCAGCAACTGAATATTTCATGAGACTTCAGTGGCTATTTGAATCTCTAACTTTAATTCATGTGCACAGATACTTGAGTTTATTGGAACCATGGCAGATTATGGAAGTCCATGAAGCATTTTAGAATAAGATTAAAAGTTATGGAATTGCTATCAATTATCTAAATTATAGTTTGTTTATAGTTTATTCTTCCTGTCTGTCCAGGTATGCACTGATCAGTAGTATATGGATTTCAGCAGCTGAACATAAGGTGCCTTTACACCATTTCATTTCTTATATTTTGATATTGCCTTTTTTCTTGCAAGGAAATCCAGGCATTTTATGCAACTGTCTTCCTCCTCTCCATTTTATCCTCACAATAGCCCTGTGTGATACAATAGCTACTGAGCCAAAGTCATTCCTGGCCAAGTGGGGACTAGAACCCAGATCTCCTGACTCCTCATCCAGCACTCTAAGCACAAGGGCATACTAGCTTTTGGTGTTAACCTTTTAATTAACCCATTTATTACATGATTGTCCAAACTATTCAACTGGTTTAACACACACCATTGGAATAAATGGAAACCGCCTGCTGTTTACTGTGAAATAAACAGGTAAATGTCCTTTTATTACTGAGCTACTGCTATGCAAAACAGACTTTTTTATTTGAAATGTTCTGCCTTATTTGGGACTAAATCCCTGCCTGACCTTATTCTACTGTGACCTACAAGGTTAGCCCTTGAACTATAGAGTTACAAGCCACCATCTGCTGCAATTATAAAATAGGATTTGAAGTGTTATTCCATTTAGCAGGAAAAGAAAGTTTTCTTGTTTGTACTTGTTAGGAAGAAAGACACTGTAAAAAGGATGAATATAGAGGTGGAGTAAAATCTCCAGAATGTACTATACTGAAGTAGAAATCCACTTCCCTTTCATGTGTTTTAAATGAGTTGCCTTGACACTGTGACTAATTAAAAAAGATATGCTCAAATAAAAACAAGGGTTATATCATCTGCTTAGGCTTCCTTTTCTCCTGTATTTCATCTTCATTTGATCCTGAAGTCATGATGCCAAGGCATAATATTTCAATCATATCCATGGCAACAAGGCATGAATTAGTAAACCTCTGGTTGTTTCTTCTCAGGGGGATCATGAAAGATGAATACTTGTACTCAGATAAAGCATATCCCACCATCCCCATATATAGGTGGCCTAGTGTAGCTCAGCCAAATGCAGGAAGGCTTAATCTGGATAAAGCAGGAGGGCTGCGCATTCTGCCACTGCCGGAAAGTTTCTGGGCACACCAGCTCTGCTCCCAAACTTGTGGCATGGAGCTGCAAAGTATGAAGTGGTGTTCTACTTGCATTTGCTTGAAAGCAAGTAGAATTTTCTACATAATTGGGACTTCTGTTTCACCAGGATAAGGATGTGTAGGAAATTCCAAAAAAAGGGGGTAGGGGAATCCAACAGTTTATTCCAGCTTACTCACTGTTCTTTGGTTTGGTCTTCAGGTACTAACCACTGGTGTCCCAAATTTTTTGTAGTTCTTTATCTTTAAATTGGAATTGGATAGGAAAACCATTCAAGAATAAAGGGCATATTTCTTCAAACACAGGACTATCCTCTCCAAAATAGAACATACAGCCACCCTCGAAGTAAGGTTGCAGTGATGATCACAACAGGTGGACATGTCAGAAAAGACATTCCACCAAATGGGCTGGTAACGAAGTGTTGGTCCCAGATTTATATTGGATCAGCTGCACTGAGCAAGCCACACATTCACTGGATCAGCTGTGCTTTCTGGCCACACATTAGCCTGGGAAGCCCCTGAAATGCTGCACAGAGGCAAGCTCTACGTGATCACCAACCCGCCAAGATCATCAGGAGGACTTGTTTAATCTTCGGCATGTGTTGGCACATGTGGGGTGCAATACCTGCCTAATAGCATGTTGTGTAATCCAAACCCATGTTGCTGGAAGAAGAAACCTTGGCCTGTTGTTTGAGGGTTGTTTCTCTCTCCAACAAGCCATGCAGGCCAGGCTTGAACATGAAAACCCTCACCAGACTTGCATATTTTTCACAAAGAATCATGTATTTTGTGTACTTTGCACAAAGAAGCCACTGGCATTTCTGATCAGTCATAGACTTGTTCTCAGCTCACTTCCTGGCCAAGACTGAGCATGGGGAAAAAGTCTGGTGCTTGCTTTGCATCCCTCGTGCATGTATATATAAACACAACACTAACAGATTTCAACTTTCAACAGCCAATGTAGGTTAAAAAGAAAGAATAACATTGACTAGCAACATTATAACAAGGCAGAAAAAGCTTGAGTGAGCAAGTACCTTATCAGGAGATATTCCAAATACACTTAGTTTTCCATGTCTTAGGAAAGACACATTTTTCAGCACATGTTTTATGGTCCTGTACTACTGCTGGTCCTATACTTCTAATCTGCCCCTAACTGTAAGTACTTCCACTCACTCAAGTTCAGTTAAGAATGTGAAGATATAACCAGAAGCATGGGTACTTCAGAGAGTTGTTTCTGATGCAGTGGTATTTGCATAAATTTGGTAGGCAACAGGACTCAAGGAACCCATGCATAAGAATTGATTTCTGGCAGAAATAATATTAGCTTATTTGTATTATTTTATTTAAATGTTCACTCCTAAATTCCAGGATAGTTCACAACAAACTAAAACACAACAAGACTAGGAGGAGTTAACAAAATAAGGGACCTAGCCTATCAGTATAGACACAAGCGTATGACCTTGAAGGCTTCTTCTGTGAAGACACACCCTCCATTTTTGCTTCTAGATGGGTTTTTTACCCCATCCAGCTGAACTGTCTCAGGAGGGAGGCTAAGGAGGCTGGAGAGGCCGGGTGATAACTAGTATCTTGGCCTCTCCAGTTTTCACCCCTCAAAACACCTCTTTCCCCCCACTTGGTTGAGTTCATTCTATGCCAGCTGTGAGGAGCAAGGGAGTTATTGTGGTTCCCAGCCTTAGACCTGGGAATATGAAAGATCCTATGGCCCCTCAGGTGCAGCTTAGGGGCCATAGGATTGCTTCTTAGCAGCAGCAGATAATGTTGGAATAGAGATGGCAGAAGATCCTCCTACCTGAAAGATGTGTAAGTTATGGGTTTATTTGTCCCTAGAGTTTTAAAACAATCATTATACAGATTATCAAAGGTGATTGAGCATGCAAATCTCATTAACAAAATTTGAATACTTCAGGGCACTTTGTGTGCAAGCTGTATAGCCTAATAACTGAAAGAAACAATTTTTTCCCAAATTTACATGGTTTTGTTGGATAATATCCAGTGCTGCTGTTGCCACTGCATTCATCTTATGGTGCCCAGAGGATCTACCCTCACATAGCAGGGAATGAGCACTTCCTGAAACAACTCCAGAAACAACAGCAACTGCTCATTTCTGTATCGTTACAGCTTAGCAGAGTTTCTTTCTGCAGGTTCTGCTGAACTGCCTTTTCTGGGAATGAACATTACAGTTGCTTTAAGAAGTTCTAGTTCCTTGTTGTGCTAGCAATGGATCCTGATGGCATGTGGGCAGCAGAAGACACTGCCCAATATGTATACAGAGACTTGCATGTTCACAATGTTTTGTTTTTGTTTTCTGAATAAGTTTTATTCTAAGTAAACTTAATACAAAGAAAAACTAAAAACAACATAATCATCGGAAACATCGAATCTACTGGGTCGGCCCCCCACATTTTTTCTTTTTATGTTAACTTATAAACATATTTATATCTATGCGAAGCCCCGTTTCTCTAGCCAATAGTAAAAAGAGTCCCAAGTTTGATAGAAGTCAGTATCTTCTTTCTCCTTCAGTGACAAAGTCAATCTGTCCATTTCTGCACAGTCCAAGATCTTTTTTAGGATCAGTTCATTGGTGGGTGGCTCTTCACTCTTCCAGTGTTGGGCAAATGCAATCCTCGCTGCAGTAATCCAAAAGATGTTTATAATTTAGTAAACTTCCCTTAATGCTTTGAACTTCATCTAGATTATTCTGGCACTTCTGCTAACAGATAAATCAGCAGCAGCCAGAATCACAAATTTAAATATTGAGTAAATTAAAAAAGTTTTATTGGTGCTAAGAAGATAATATTTGTGGCAATTGTACCTCCTTGGGAAGGACATTCTATAAGTGAAGGGTTCCTTTTCCCAGCTATGGTAAGGGATGGATGTGGAAGAGGCGTTCATCAAAGAGAAGGGCCACAAGGAAGGTGGCTGATTTGCAGTGCAAGCCACATGAGGAGAGACTGAGGGAACTGGGACTTTTCTGTCTTGAGAGGAGGACACTCAGAGGAAGACTGTTGCTGACATACAGCTATGTGAGGGGGTGTCATGCAGAGGTGGGTGTCATGCAGAGGTGGGTTTTAACCTTTTTTCCCCTGTGGTAGAGGGCAGAATGCGTTCCAATGTAGGGTGGATTCCAGGAAGTATTTCCTGATGGTTAGGACCCCTAGGGTATGGAATGGGCTTCCACAGGAAGTGGTTGAAGCCCCATTGGTGAGGATGTTCAAGGATAGGCTGGACATGCACATGGTAGACATGTCATGAGCAGGGCTGGCTGGAGCTGGGGGACAGACTAGATGGCCCAGGAGACTCCTTCTGACTCGCTTTGTTTCTATGTTTCTAAATCACCTGAAAGCACAGATAGGTTGGTTTGCCACTCTTTCAGAGTCCTTTAGAGCCCTAAAGCAGGGGTGGGTAAGTTGTGGCCCTCCAGATGTTTGGCCTACAACTCCCGTTCAGCCCAACTGGAGATGCATGGTGATAAATTTGTTTCAGTTAATAATTTAATCAGAATTTACCAGACATGGACACAATCTGTGATTAAAGGCTATATATCTCTGAGGTTGCAGTGTGATTCACTGATCTCCTATTCTTTGCAAAAAAAAGCTCTTGTGTCAATTTGGAAAATATGCATGAATTAATTGCTTAAATCACTGGGATATGAATGAATAAATTTCAAAGTAACACACATGGATTTCAGGCAAAAAAAAAAAAAAAGGTGGAATGAGCTTTTAATTGGAATGCCAGTTATTGATCCCTGCTGTAAATACCCAGCACTTTGAAACTAACTTAGAGGTAAGCAGGCACCCCAAAAGACACGTTCAAAACCAGAAAAATATAATCTGAATGAGCAATGCCAGTCATGTTCCTGGCACCTATATTTGACTTTAATTGAAGATTCTAGTCCATTTTCCAAGGCAGTCCTACATATAATGCATGGGAGTAATCCAAACATGAAAAACATATTTCTGTTTATTTTTCTTAAGATATACTGGTTTAATTACAATGGATGAAGATTCCAATAGATCTGCCACTATTATTAGTAATGATCTCTTTCTGTGTGCTAAATATAAAATTATAATATGCAATAATTATATGATAATTTATAATGTAAATATGAACTGGGAAAAAGTTTGAATGGTTGGTGACCATTTAAAAATATTAGTATGAATATATCACTCAACTATGAACAATCAATAAACAATAATATAATCCATCACCATTAAGTTTCTTACACAAGGGAAAAGAAATTCAGGACTCATCTGTAACTGTGGAACTAGCGTTCCTCAGTAATTTCATCAACTTCATTCAACCCATTCTACCAGCAAGAAAAGGGCAGTTTGGACCAAACAGTTTAAATGTTTCTTAGGGACTCTCAGCAGGCAGTGTATTCTAGCAGTCAAGGCTAGTGCCACTCTTGCTGGGCCTTCCATCACCTCCTTGGTGCCTCCAGCAGACTCCCCAAGGGGGTACAGGAATGGCTGATGCCTGGGGGCCACAGGAAGGAAGGGAGGTGGTGTGGAAGGTTTCTAGCTAGCACCAGAAAAGAGGACCACTAGCCAAGGCAGTGATACCTGCTGTCACTCCAGCCAGCATCTTGCTTCACCCAGTGCCTCTGAGCTCTGCTGCCCAGGTGTATGCTTGCAATGAGGACTATAGGTATTGGAGGAGTGATGGCACAGCAGCCACCTGGGTGTGATGCTTCCCTTTTCAGCATTGGACCATCAAAAATCGCATCAGGTATGGCCATTCTCGAACCCACAGGTCCTAATCTATGCTCCCTCATGCCATCAGCTTTCACCTCAGCTACTGGCATTGTCAGACTGTTTCCCCTCTGATACTTTAATGTTTATGTCTGGACTTTTAGTCTGAGGACAAGGCCTGTATCTTTGATTTACATGTAGCACATAGTTAATCTAGGAATACTAGACATAGACTTGAATGATGATAATAGTTATAATCAGTAGCATCACTGGGAAGAAGGCATGGAAAGTAATAATAGCACTAATAACAACAGAGACTACAACATGAGTTATTATTACTGAATAGTATAAACAATTAGATTGCCTTCCAGTTGAGATTCATGTTATCTGGGGAACAGGCTTTCAATGGTTTGCCCAAATAGACAAAGTTACCAGCATCTGAAATCTTTCTCTATATATATTTAGTGAAATTCTGTTTTCCTGTTGGAGGACGTCTGAACATTGAGTAGCTCTGATAAACCAGCATGCAATTTAAAATGAAAGGGGAAAGGTATCCAATTTATGGTATGATTAGCACCAGTATGAAAAGAAACATGTGGCAGATTGACATAAATGCAAGGCAGTTGGTGTGATCTTTGTACTCTTGATAGTATCTTCAAGGGGACTTCTGTTGAGCTAAACTAAGTGAGTATCAATTTTCACCAACAGCGCCCGACAATAGATTGCGGGTAAGCCTGACAAGGCCCTTGGGATGGAGCGCTGCCCTATGCCACCATATGGCTTGAATGGGGTTTCATACCTGTTACAATATCCTGAAAAGAAAGAATTCGTTGCTAAATCTGTGAATGGCTCATGCTTAATCCTATGAAACTAATGATCTGTGAAGGATAGCTTAAAGCTGCTTTTTGTAAATAAGTATATTATTCAGCCTGTCAGCTGCAGTTTTATTCTGCGGCATGTCTAACTTTCATGTGTTCAGTAACTGCATTTCTCCATCGAGACAGAATTAGAGGAAAGATTAAAATAATTACTTAGTCTGCATGGCAATCCTTAAAATCATTGTTGACCTTAGCCATTGATTAATATACGCGTTGAAATGTTTATGGCAACTTGGTCTATCACCTGACATGATAAATTTGAGCATGTTGCACTAATATGTGTGAATTTTTCCCTTTATTTTCATGGGCATGGTGAAAACCTGTGCAGCCAATTAAATACTAAGCTTGAACATGCTTTTTATTTACATTGGGTAAAAGAAAGGATGGCACTTCAGTAGCAGAACTCAGGTTTTCCATGTAAAATGCCCTGGGCTCAATTGTAAGCATCTTCGAATGGGACTAGGAAACATCCTTACCTGAACCTGGGGATTTTGCCTAAGCCATTCTGTTGTGTTTTATAGATTGCCAGACATCTTTCGGTCTGTCATCCGGTCATGGATAGAATTGTTTTTTTCATTCAGAAAAGTACAGCTAAAAAGCTAAAATTATAGTACAGTTCACATAACTTACTGGTGCATAACATTTGGTATATTTTTTTCTCAGCAGAGAACACAAAGATTGCTACCCCAGGGAGGCTACAGAGAAATTAGAGACATAAAAAGTGTGTGAGTGTGTGTGTGTGGGGGGGGGGGGAGAGAGAGAGAGAGAATGAGAATAAGAATAAAAATGGGAAAATAATTCTGTATATACAGGACTGTATTTGTGTACAATTCTGGAAAGCAGAAAAATACCCATAATTCCACAGAATGCATACAATATAGAAGATACAAGTCAGCTACAGAATTTGGGGTCAAATTCATAGAAATCAGCAGAGGAATCTGAAGGTTGAATTCATACAAATACAAATTATTTGAATCCATTAAACAAAGCCTGTTAAATATATCTGGATTAATTTGATTGTAGTTAGTTACCATGGTTGCAACCATTAGCTCAATTACAGGGCATGGGCTCTAGCTAAGCCAACAGGACTTACTTTTGAGTAGACACTCATAGCATTCCACCTGCTAAATGTTTTACACACAGAAGGAAACTATATTACATAAATCATTTACTGCATAGATATAATTAGGGATGGGCACATATTCCTAAAATCAAGGCACAGGTATCCACAAATTCCGGTGTAATGCTGTAATTCCAGTAATTGGCTCTCACCTTTCCCAGAAGCAATAACAATCCCAAAGCCAGGCCGGCATTTTGTCACCATTTTGGAAATGCATTTTTTTGTTTGTAAAGGTATGTGCACTTTTTCAAATGATAAGCGTTTTCATGCTGTGGTCAATATGGGAGAAGTGTGCACTTTTGAAAGATGCACACTTCCCCTGCTTGAAATGTACACTTTCCTTGCTTAAACAAAAGGAAAAGCTGGTCACAAATGAAAACAGGAGTGAAAACCACTTATCTTTGAACTGGAAGAGGGAGAATGTTGGCAAGCTTGAGCATTCTTGATTAATCAAAAGTCTTAGAGAATGTCAAAATCCAGGTTCCACATTAGTTCAAAAGATACAAGAAATCACAGAAATCCAATATTTCAAAAATCCCTGTGTACAGTTCAATAATGGTTCTGTTTTCCCATGCCTACTGGTAGTGGATAATGACAATTTCAATCACAGAGTGCTAATCTCAGGTACACCCTAAAGCCAAGGTGATACCTAAATGATGTAGGGGCACTAGGACAAATGAACAGAGAAAAATCAAACAGACCCTATCCAACAGAGAGGGGTCAGTGATAAATCTAATAGAGAGCGGTCAGTGATAAAATCCATAAAAATTGAGTTTCTAGAGAGATTTATCTAATTCAGACCTGATTAGCATTTCAGGGAACCAACTCAGACCAGGCTTCCAAATTCTGCATTTTGTACATTTTCCAGTGCTGCTCATCTCAGGAAAAGCATGCACAAAAATGAAAAGAGAGAGCACAACTAAAATTTGTCTGTCTGTTTGCACATTCTTAAAACAATTCAGCCTTGTAAAGTACAAGGGAAAGGGCTTACTTTTTAAAATGTAAACGAAGAAGGTACATTAGCAAAGGAGTGTTCCATCCATGACCATATGCAGATCTGTAGTCTCTTTGCTCTGCCTGCCAATAGACATCACAACTTTCTTAGCACTAATAGCAATGTAGAAGCAGCGATACCAGATGGAGTTATTTAGCTTCTTTAGTTACTGACCTCATGCTATTATTGGCAGCATATGGGGTGGTACCCTCAGGCTGGCTGGAAGGGAGGAAGACACCAAGGCCTTCCCATCTCATGACCCTTGAAACAGACTCCCCCCTTCCTGCTCCAGAGATCTTGTGTCAACTTGCATATGTATCAGCACAGCTCAAGTTCAGCCCTCAAAAACCAAAAGTCTATGCAGTCCACCAGGCTTACATATAGTAGGGAAATGTGCACAAAACGTTAAAACATCTATGCAAATAGTACTTCTTTTTCTCAAAACAGAGACTCCTGGTAAAACAGAACTGAACAAGCAAACTGACAAATTCAGAAAGACTGACGTAGACAGCTTTGTACACTTCTAGAAAAGGGAACAACTAAAATTAATACATAATTACAATACTTCAACTAGTAGCATTCACCTCCTTTGCCAATAAATGTATTCCGTTTCCTTTGTGTGGCTCTTGGGAGATTAGAACCTGGGAAGCTGGAGTGATTTCAGGTAAATCTGCATTCCAATTCAGGGTGGAGCCAGTGAAGAATGATTTCTGCTTCATTGTCTGAGTACTGCTTAAAATAGGTTCAGCTGCTAGTATTTTGGAATGGGGAAAGACTCTCTTGAGTTAGTGGTTTTGCTCACTTGCTGGTGAAAGTTTCCTTAAGCATCACCTTCCTGTCTGCATTTGCTTTAATATGAGCATAGTAACAAAGAAATATCTGCTGAACTGTGTATCGTGAGAGAATTTCTCCAGGACAGAGCTGTGTGCCAGTGGTATTGGAATTCTTCAACCCATGTGTTGCAAAGGATTTTGGAGAAGAATTTCACCACACCTCTCCAGGGAAAGATGAAATGTCCAGTGTCTTAGACATTTCTTGGACATTTCTCAGACTTTCCAATTCTCTGAGTTGGGAAAAGTAAAGGGAAGGGCAGCAAAAAAGTTCAGAGGGTGGGAGGAGTGGCTACAACAAGTGAGACCATTCAGCTTAGACAGAAGGTGAGTAAGGGGAGACATGATAGAGATATTTAAAATCATGCATGGAGGAAGTAGAGAGGGAGACAATTTTCTTCCTGTCCCATAACACCTGAAGCCAGAGCCAGATGGAAGGACTTCTTCACATAACATATAGCTTAGTTATGGAATCTGCTGCCATGACATGTGGTGATGGCCACCAGTTTGGATGGCTTTAAAGGGGTCTTTGGATATATTCATGAAAGAGGGGTCTCTCAGTGGTTACTAGCCTTGCTGGATATCTGTTTTCTCCTTCACCAGAGGTGGCCTGCCTGCATTCACCAGTTGCTGGGGAGCTTGGGCAGGAGGACGTCTTGCACCCATCCTGCTGAAGAGAACCTATGGGCAGCTGATTTACTGCTGTGCATATGGAGTGCTGGACTGGATGGGCCTTTGGTCTGATCCAGCATGGCTTTTCCTATGTCATGCTCAAGGAACCAAAGTTCAATTTGGATGCCAGGACCTTCCTGACAGTTAGGACCCCGAGGGTATGGAATCAGCTTGCACGGGAGGTGGTTGAAGCCCTATCGGTGAGGGTGTTCAAGGACAGGCTGGACATGCACATGGTAGGCATGTCATGACCGCAGCTGGCTGGAGCCCGGGGGTCAGACCAGAAGGCCCAGGAGACCCCGTCTGACTCACTCTGTTTCTGTGTTCTCATGGACTTCTTCACCAAGAAACGCATTGACTGTCTGGTCACCTTTTGTCTTCCTCCATCATGCCCCATGCTTTGTGTCACTCAGGGGTGTTGTGGGGGAACAAGTGTGTGTGTTTTTCTCTTGCTGCTGTACATCTCTCCTGATCTGAAAAATGCCTTGTGGGTCCTCCCTTGGGCTCCACTTCAAATGGCCGATACAGGAGGACACAGGCTGCTAGTGGCCTGAGCATCCAGGATCCTTGTATGCATATTCAGCCAACTGGTAAGCAAGGCACACTGAGACCAGCCCATGAGAATGCCTCTGAAATTATCTTCACTGTCAAATTTCTGTTCAAGCACAATTGCTTTTCTATCAATTTGAATGAGAATGATTGCAAATATGGGTAATATTTTTGTTGCTGTGCTAGACCAGATATGTTCTAGGGGGATGCGGTGTGAATCACTTGAATTTTCTGCTAATTCTCTGTTGTTTTGTCTGTGACAAAATTGAAGCAGCATCTGTGTGTATATTGATTGTGAACACATCTTCTGTTTGCCAGCTTATAATGCGGAGCTGGCCAGATACTGTTGGACTACAGATCCGGTCTGCCCTACCACTAGCCATACTGGCTGAAGTTCATGGGAACTGTAATCCAACCACAGCTGTAGGTTCCTCAAGGTTTTTGTAGTGTTTCAACCCGAGAACCTTGTGGTGTTTTGAGGCACTAAGTTGCCTAAAATAGCAGCATAAATTAATGCTTTACTAGCATTTAATATGAGTAATGTGGGCTAATTGGTTCCTTGAAGTTTTTGCAGTTCTGGAGGGGCTTCTGAGAATGTGTGAGAACCTTCTAGAGGATTGGGAGAGAGACAAATATTTGGCTGAGAGAGGATGAAAGTTCAGCTGGGTATCTTTTATGTCTTTAGTAGAGATATACGAGGAAGTCAGTTTTGCTTGCAAAATATCCTTGTGCTTAGGTTGCATTTGAAGTTGCTATGGGGGCATTCTTGTAATTTCAATCAATTCATGAATGTGAGCGCATGGCTGTCAAAATGGTCAAAAATTTGCTGAGCATGTGTTAGTGTTTGATTTGTTTCAGGGAGCTCAGGGAGCAAAGCTCAGGGAGCCAAGGTTCCATTTAGATGCCAGGAAGTACTTCCTGACAGTTAGGACCTCGAGGGTGTGGAATGGGCTTTCACGGGAGGTCATTGAGGCCCTATCGGTGCGGGTGTTCAAAGATAGGCTGGACATACACATGGTGGGCATGTCGTGAGTGGAGGCGGCTGGTGCCGGAGGTCAGACTAGATGGCCCGGGAGGCCCCTTCTGACTCGCTCTGCTTCTATGTTTCTACAATTTATGTAAAGATTCAACATTTATGCAAATTTCCCCTGTAGACTGAAGTAACCCTGCTTTAGTCTGTGAAAAAAGTTTAGAAAGTTAGTGGAAATTTAGGAAAGTTGCACAAATTATACAGAAGAAAGTTGCTCAGAATTCATGTTCAAAAGCTGCTTGATTTACATAATTTACCTGTTTGTGCAGAGAGACCAGTGATGGTAAATGTGATCAAGATTTGGGGATGATATAATCAATGAACTGATGTGTGGATAAACTGGCATTCTCACACTCCAATTGGTTGCCCATCCCTCCTTTTACTTCCATTTTTTACAAGTTCACAAGGTTTCATTTCCCCACATTCCACTGAAAAATAAAGTCAAACCATCACTGTAAGTAATGGCTTAAGGGCAGCACTCCTTCTCCTATATAAATAGGGGTCATCATGGAGAATAATTCCCACCACTCTTGGTACCCTCTATATGTTGAAACATAGAAACAGAGCAAGTCAGAAGAGGTCTCCTGGGCCATCTAGTCTGACCCCTGGCTCCAGCTGGCTCCACTCATGATATGCATAGGGATGGCAGTACTTCTGCCATGATGGGTTGATATAAATAAAATTAATATCCCTCCTTAAAACAAGCCTGCTACAATCACAAGACCCCATGAACATGAAAGAAATTTTCTATTCCAATGTCAAATGGAACAAAGGCTTTGCAGTGGTGTCCAGAAGATAGCACAGAGGAGGTTCTGTTTCAGCACTGTTGAGTACAAAGCTATAATGGGTGGTGATGCTCTTCATTCTCATGGCCATGATCCATATATATGAAAACTGCACAACAGTCATGAAGGATCAGTGGTGGGGGAAATGAGGTGGAGCCCTGGGAAGAGAACATGGTCATTTGGGAAAAGCTAAATGAAGATCCTACAGAGGTTGAGATTTGACCTCCAGGTCCTACATTCTGCATCTGCATTCTACAAGGGTTGCTTTCACACCACTCTTTCCGTTCTCCAAAGGTCTTTGGCCATTCCATTTTTTAAAAATTGTCTCAGGGTCTGCAAGTTTTATGGATTTCTATTAATCTTGGCTAGGGCATTGCTGAATAATTCCCTCTTGTGTAGCTTCCCTCTGAATGGCCTCATATCAGTTTTCTTTCCTGAAGTAGGGAGTCTATAATTAGGCTCCCTTATCAGCGTGCCCAGTCCCAGAGGGATTGGATGGCATGCTCCTGGTGGGTCGGCATGGACCCATGGAGTCCACCAAGAGAAAAGCCTTCAGTTTGGAGGCTCTTGTTTTCTGGAATTCCTTGTCTCTGGTCAGGCTGGCATCCAAGATGAGCAGGAACTGATGTCAGCCTAAAGTATTGTATATAATTGTGCATATCATGCACATTGTGCCATCAAGTTGAACTCTTTAAATATATGCTAGTACCTGAAAAATATTATTTACATTTAATGCCAGGAACAGTTTCTGAATTAATTTGTACAATCTAAAACTAATGGGGCAGGCTCAGAAAACTCTGGACTCCATGCAGGTCAGCCGCCACCCATAATCCAAATCATACACAGTAGTTTCTGATCTGGTTTTGGTTAAAAACAATCATGCCCATTATTCTACTTTCTGGATTTCTTGTAATCATTTAAGAACTATAAAACTTTTAAATGTTTAGAGTGATCCTCTGCAGTTTAGAATGAACATTAGACCTTTTTATGAAGCAGCTTTGTCCTTTGAAGTTTTGGCCATAAAAATGAGCAAGGTTTTTCAAAAGGCATAAGAGGATAAATTACAAGCAACTTTCTTTGGTAATTTATAGCCACTGTACAAGACATTTACATTTTACCATAGTTTCACTCTGACTGCTTTGCATTTCACTTGAGAAGTAAATGCAGAAGGAGCAAAAGCTTTCTGCCACCAGCATAAAAACATACCAAGCAGAGCTTGGAACCTCTCTTTCTGAATGGTGTATTCATCAGTGTGATGTAATATGTTATATTTTCAGTCTCTCCCAGTTTCATACTGTCCACCATTTTACAGGAGCCCTTTATATCCAGGCAAATAATTGACAATATCTTAAGGGACAATTTCTCAAGAAAATATTCTATAATGTCCTGACAATGGCTACCAAGTCAGAGCTGGAAGAGTGACCAGGAAAAAAGAAGGTTTAGTGAAATGTTTATAGTTTAGTCCAATTATATCAATGACTAATAACTCCCATATTTACATGCAACATTAAAAAGTTTGAAAAAGAGATACTCTTAAAAAGTCATGCAAAGAAGAGAAGAAAAGAAAGGGCGCGGCGAGAGAACATATAACTAACACAGATAGATACAGAAAATTGGGTATGCTGCATGTGTCTAGGGTTCTATTAAGAAATAAGAGAGAAGTATCTCATATTCAGAGACTTCTGAAGATTTGCAGAGCAACAGTCTTTAAAACACACACAAACTTGGGGTGAAAAACACACCAGATCAAAACTAGCCAATGGTCATGCTTAGTAGCCATGGCTGTTAATTAGAGAGACAAAACAAAACAACCCTCTTGTGTGTGGGTGCTTGTGCACACAAAATTGAGTTTCAATTCTGTTCAACCTACTTTCCTCCAAGATTGTTATAAGGATGGAGAAGAATCGAGTCATGCATCCTCTCACAATTTTCTAGGATGAAGCTCATGATGGATACCTGACGAATTGATCAGAACAAATTAACTATGCATAATTTCTATGGAAAATTTCATAAGGAGAGGAAAATCTCCTTTCAGGAACTTCAGTTACTCCAGCTGTTCAGGATAATTGGAATAGATAAAAAATGCCTTCTTCAACAATGCAATTATGGAGTTTACTACTATGGATTTCACTAGCACAATGGCCACTAACTTGGATGACCTTGAAAGGGGATGAAAAAAGGGATAGACAATAAAGCTATCAGGGTCTACTAATCATGACTAAATGCTACCTCCAGGATCGGAGTCTGTATGTCTACATACACCACTTCTGGAGAATCCAAGTGAGAGGGCTCTATTCGCATCACATTCTGCTCATGGAGTTTCCACAGGCCTCAGACGGGTCACTGTGGGAACAGAATGTTGAGCTAGAGAAACCTTTGGCTTGATCCATCAGAGCTCTTCTTGTGGCCTTTAGAATTACTGAACCATATCCAACAACTATTGTTTGAGGACATGTACATAATTTAAGCACAGACAAGAACTCATGTTGATGGCCAGTGTTTGCTACATGCAGAATCTCCCTAGATACATTAGACATATCCTCCTGCATGAAGCCCTCAGGCAAAGAAGGAAGGGAAAGAGACAAGATTTACACAGTGCCCTGAAGGTAAACAGCTTAAGACTCTGTCAGATCAACAGGGGAAAAGAATTCCTGGCTGAGTCATGGTTTCTCTGATGAAAATGCATTTCTTTCTTGTATCCAGATGTCTAACTCACAATGAAATACATAGCAAGAGCATTTCAGTTAATCTAAGTCAAGAATGTTAGTTTGTGTTTCAAATCTGGCCTTCTAGCCATTTCCAGGTAGTACCTCAAAGCACGTACTGGTTCATTGTTATCTTGGTTCTGTCCAACTTTCTAGCATTTGGCTGGTGGATGGCTTTTGGCCTCATGCCTTTCTCTCAACACAGGAAGTCATCCAGAAGAAACACACAGGGAAGTGAAGATGCCACTTCTGTTGAGTAGATTTCATTTCTTTAGGGCCAGATTCCTAGGCTAGATGAACCCTTGTTTGCTCATGGCTTCCTTGTGGCCCTCAGAGTCAACTTGAAAGAACTTTCCCTGTTCATACCTCAGGGATTCCTTGCTGTACCTGAGACTTGGCAAATGGCACAGTTCCTTTGTGGTAAGGATAGTAGAACTGTGTATCTTCCTGGTTCGATGAGTATGTTTCATACCTCATTGCCAGGTTCACTGTTTCTTCCTCTTCCTGGCAGCAGGAAGAGTCAAGTGTGACTGGGTTCCATGAGGTACAGGACTGTTCCATAAATCCCTTCCTGGAACACAGCCCAATTTTTGTTTGGGAAGAGAACAGTAGTGGGTTCTGAGCTTACACAATTGATTTCATGGAGTATCTACATAATTTAATCACAGACACAAACTCATGTTGATGACCACTTTTCACTACAGAGCTGCCCTAATCTTGGATTGCTGTCATATCATTCATGCCTAGACTTCAGCAAAAAGGAACTAAGGGCAGAATCTTATGCTTGCCAACATTATCTTGGTAGGGGATGGGAGCATAGGATCATCTGGAACCCCTGTCTCCGTTGCAGCTGGCATGGAAAAACCTGTGCCAGGTGCCCTTTTGTGGCTGCAAGTGGCCTCAGAGAGGTTTGCTGGGGGTTGGGGGCAGGCAGAAACACTGGGTGGCTGGGGCTGATAGCTAACACTGTTTCTAACAATGTCCCCCCTCTTAAGTACTTCATCTGAATGGCTATCAGACATATAAATGGAATCCATGGTGCAAGGTGCCACCTCGGTATCTCACACCATGTGTTGGATGTTCCTAAGTGTCCAGGTTTAGAGGCTCACATGCATCTGCTGGAGGGAGCCTTGGATTTCACCCTAAGGAAAACGTTGAGAATTATTAAGAACTGCATGCTTCATTTCACATTAAATAGACATGAATCAGTGATGTGTTCAAGTCCTTTACTCCATGTCTTGAGTCAAGTGTCAAGTCTTTATGTTCAAGTCCAAGTGGAGTCTCAAGTTATTGCAAGAAATTTTTGGGTTGAGTCACAAGTATCTTCTCAAATTTTTCCCTCCCACTGCCTCCCTTGTGCCAAAAATAAGAGCTGAACCCTTCCTCCCCACCTTCGCAATCCCCTTCTAGCTCTCCTGATCCTGCCTCCTTGAAGCTTCCTCTCTCCCACCTCCACTGCTGTGCTCATGTGTGCCTTCCAGTCCATCACAGATGCCTTCTGTTGAGACCACTCCAAGTTATCCTGCCACAGGTTGGGTTGCAGGTGACAAGCCCTGGAGCAAGTTGGTGGTAAAAGCAGCAGAAATCTTGTGTTGGGTCATTTTCTCGTTGCTCCCAAGTCACGTCCCAGTTGAGTTGGACTTGGGAGTGAGTAGCTTGACTTGAATCCCCAACACTGCATGAATCTCTGTAATTTAATGGAATGTGTTCACCTGCCCATGATTAGGAAATGCTGTGTTTAAGGCTCAGCCCTATACATATTTATTAGACTGCAATTGCATTGCATTTATATGTCACCGTTTTCCTTCTTGTGAGGAACCCAGGGTCCATTTTATCCTCACAACAACAAGCTTCTGAGGTAGGTTGGGGTGAGAGTCTGTAATTGGCCCATCATCACCCAATGAATTGCATGGCTGAATGGGGGCTAGAACCCAGACCTCCCAAGCCTCCAGTAAAACACTCTAACCACCACACCAGCTCCCTGTTTAGACAGAAAAAGGCCAACAACTTCCAGAAAAAAGGCCTACGCCCCACATGCCCCTGACTTTTCTCTCTCTAATTATGCAGAAGAACATGCTCTTAAGCCCATTGGCTCTGGTGACTCACATGATTTCATCTGATAATGTCAAAATGCTGCTTCTGAAGCGATGACACTCCTGAACGGTTACCTCAACCGGTATGACTGCAAATCAGTGTGGGGAAATGAAGCTGACAGTGACAACAAAGCATAAAAAGGGAAATGTCACTAAGGATGAGCATCCATTAGAAAAGAAGGCACAAATGAGCACTGAAACAACATGATGGTCTGATAGAGTGACTGCCCTTTTGTGTTTAGCCTCATCCTCATTGCTGCATATGAACCGTTCAAAGTGAATATTGAAATTAAGAGACCTTTTGGTGCAGCCCTGTGAATGATGCAACAATTCTGCTAAATAATTTGACAGGAAAAATGGGGAACAGTGATTAGTTTACTCTATGCAAAAGAGGTTAAAGATACAACTGTGTGTGTGGGGGGCAGGATCAAAATTTGAGTATGCATGACTTTCTTATAACTTATTTTAGATTACTGTACCCTACCCTTTAATAAAGTTTTCAGGCTTGCGTACCACAAATGGACATGGCAGAAAAGCGAATTAAAATATGATGATTTAAAAGAGAAGCCCAGAAGTGGTCAGCAAAACCAAGACAGAGACACATAAAAGCAATTAGAAGATGATTATAAACCCTGCAGGGGATGGGTGGAATCTTCATCTGGCTCTGAAATATGAATGTGGGAACCTATGTTAGGGTACAAGTAGGTAGAATATGGAAATCATACAATGATTGTCATCTGGCCTTCCTGTAGATGCCTCCTCCAATGGAGGTTTGGAGGTTGGCATCAACCAGAGAATCCATGTGGTGGTAACCCATAATAATAAACCCTAATGAGTTCTGCCAGCCAGCAACACTGCAATCCTTTCAGCACCTAGTGAATACTTATTTATTGTAAGCCATTCCAAGATGTTCTGTAGGGGACGGGATAGAAAAGCTTTTAATAAACAAACAAACACATTTATCAGATGCTATATTTGATAGCATCTGAAAAATGTTTCCAGAGTCCTTGAATTTTTACTGTTGCTTTAAAATTTGTTTTGTATGTATGCATTTTTATATTATATCTTTTATTGTATTTTTAAGGTTTCATCGAATCATAGTATCATAGAATAGTAGAGTTGGAAGGGGCCAGAAGGCTGTTGAGTCCATCCCGCAGCCCAGTCTTTTGTAAACTGGCCAAAGAACTTCAGGGACTGGATAGCATCCAAATAATGATGATTATGAACACATCTCACATGATGAGTTCACCTGAGTTCACCGGAAGAAGGGCCTTCATAGTACACAGGTAGATACGTGTAGAGACAAGCAGTTCTCAGGTATCCTGACCTCAAGCTGCAAGGGATTTAAAATGTCAAAAGATATACTAAGCCCCAAAAAGGCTGGGAAACTGTGCAACTGGAAAAGCACGGACTGATCATTGGTAGTAGTAAATTAGTCTGCCCTGTGGAGAGAATGCTATTGGTCACCAGAACAGGGTGGTGGAGGGTGGGAAATTCCCTGTCTCCCTATAGTCTGTCCCCATCAAGTGCCCTCAAAATAAGCTCCAGGAGGTTGGGTGTCCCTATAGAAAACATTATTGGGAGGTAAAGGGGACTTTGAAAAGAGGAAGGAAAGGGAAAGTTGCATTATGTTATGTTGGATTTCAGCCATAATGTCCAATCCTGGTTAAAACTTTTGAAATTTCAGTACTGTCTTCAAAGACTGCCAAAGATTGCTAAAACATCATAGTAGTCTGATGTAGAGGTTTAGGGTTAGGCATGAATAACTGTGCTTAGGTAGCCTGATGTATCCTCTTAAACTGATGGAAAGATACCAAGGCTGTGGAGGATGAAGTTATAGGAAGTGCAATTCTGGCTGAACAACTGAAAAAAAGAAGTTAGATTATGGAACCAATGGCATTCAGAGGTTGTGGGCTATCTAACTCTGGAAGCATTCAAGATGCAGCTGGACAGACGTCTCTTAGGAATGCTTTAACAGAGTCCTGAACTGAACAGAGATTGGCCACTTCCAACTCTACTATGCTATAATTCTGTGAGGCAACCTTTGACAAAGAAGAGTCAAGGAGTATGCCAGACTATGAACTTGTTCCTTCAGGGGCAGTGCAGCTGCGTCAAGCACAGGCTAGACACTGCTAATGGGACATTTGTGCATTCCAGCCACTTCTTGTCTGGAGGCCCCCTCCATTTGAGGATCTTCATCCAAAACACTGCTGCATCTGGGGTGGGCATATTGATGGTGAAGCATCCCAGATTTCCAGGTGGGTTTATATAATGTTGAAAAGCATAGAGGACAAGATTGTTTTCTGGAACGACCTAGTGAAATAGGCCATTTAAGCGGGAATGGATCTACTTCATACTTCCAACTTCCATCCTCTACTGGCTATCCAGAATTCCATTAATTAATTAAGTAATTCCATTTATCTACTGCCCCTATATTAGCGTCAATGGTAGTGAAAACTGAAGAGAGATGCAAGAGAATACAAATAATGCAAGAATGCTCAGGTGGGAAATATGGAGTTCCTCATCCCATCCATCAACATTTTGCTGTCATCAGGAAATTCTGAATAACTGGTCCAAAATTGTGGAAATGAAAGTCCAAATACATATGGATGCAGTGGTGTCACATTTGGTTGAATCTGCTCAGTTCACTCACACTTTCAGGTCTAGATTCATTCCTCCCTTCCAGATTTCACCCTTAGCACCATTTTCCTTCAAATTGATCATTACCGGAATTACCGAAGGGCACTGAGACAGAGACTGGAGGGAAACTTTATACTTGCCTTGGAGGCATATGGACAAAATTCAGTCATATTTGCCATTGTCACTGTTGTAAATCTTCCTGTAAGGAGATTTGCTTCCATTTGCTACCATGGATTTGCTACCGTTTCTTTGATCTAAAAAAAGAAAGAAAGAGGAAGTGGCACTAGGGTCTAAATAAAGATGTGAAGATGCCTCCTGAGAGGGAAAAAGCCTGTGTCATGATATATTCTCCTTTCTTCTGTTCAACACTCCTTCAGTTCCTTCAGTTCTTCATTTGTTTTTTTTCTGATGGATATTGTCCATATTGATATAACTGTGAGGCAGGGGAGCAGTTGCTTTGAAGTCTGAGAGAAAGTTATGTGCGAAAATAAAGTCCTGGATCCTGTCATGCTGTCAGGGAAATGCCCATCTTCACTGCAGACTTCGGCCATGTACCTTTCTTGGGTCCCTGTCCAGAGGCAGTCTCTTTTGCCTTCTTTTAATGAAGAGTGTCTCCATAAACTTGTGGACCACTTCAGAATCTGGCACTCTTCAGCATCTCAAAATCATGGCGTATCTGTTGGGTCAGTCATCACTGAGACATTTCCTGGGGGTGCTGGATAAATTAGGTTCTTCTGAACTCTGATATGAACTGAAGTGCCCAACAGCTGTATGCTTTCCTTGCCCATTGCTATCTGCCTTCAACCAGTTACTCCCAAAATAACCTGTTCCCTTCATGCTTATAAGCTGAAAGGATCTCTCTATGGATTTCAATGTGTTAATGCTATGCTATCTGATAATATAAACACATTCATTAAAATAAAGAAATCTTGGAAAAACTGCTGAAATTTGATAAGGGGTGATTAAGGGATTTGATCTTTATGAATTCTAGTATGATTTTAGACAAATGTCGAAATTGGAAATCTGTTATTCATTGACTTCCACACTCCCAAATAGTTCAACAGTTTGGCTCAAAACTATGTTGTAAGCCGCCCCGAGGCTTCGGCGAATGGGGCGGCATAAAAATGTTTTAATAAATAAAATAAATAAATAAAACAAAATAGTAAAACAAAATTTGGGAAGAAATGAGAGAAATGTATATGTATTTTGAGAAAATATGCATTGAAATATATTGTCATTTAAACATGAGTCTCCAGGATTTTTTTTAAAAATGATTTTGCAGATCGGTGCAGAAAAACAAGTAGAATAGACTTGAACATATGGGATATGACTCAGACCAGAAACAGACTGATTCATCCATCCATGTTTTGTGCAACATAAAACTCTGTTGGGGCATCTCTTGTGCTGCCTCCACTACACATTGGTTGAAAGAGGAACCAAAGAGAAGAGCTGAAACGCACCCTGGACCAGCTGCAGGCAGGGAGGGGAAGAAGCTGAGGTCCTCTGCCTAAGCTGATCCCCCAGCCTCCTGTCCCTCCCTGCTCCTTGGTGCTTTATCAAGATGGCTAGAAATGGTTGTTTTGAAGAAGTGCACAAGGAGAGGCATGGTGGATCTTGGTCCAGCCATTGGGTGCACACAACCCTCTGAATCTGGGGGCTTACCTGCATCTGGGGTGAGAGTGATAGGGTTCTGCCCTAAGTCAATTTCTTGAAGCTGATTGACCCAGAAGTGGACAGGCAAAATAAATTCATTGTACAGTATGAAATAGCAATGACTTTGAGAAGGCCATGCTTAAATACCAGTCATATCACTGTTTCCTGGCTAATGATTCTAAACATGTAAACCAATATGGCATTAGTCATGCTCAGCTGTCTTGATGTTTAAACACCTAGGACTTATGTAAAAATCCTAGGTGTTGACCAAATTATATAAAGACTAATTTAATTGAAAGCAGATGGCTTAATGAATACACAACTAGAACTACAATAATAGTGCTCCCTTTTCACGTTTTGTTTGGTATACATTTTGCACAGAGAATGGCACTGGATATGCTGAACAGAACATGATTGCTTACATCACATGTTGACTGTGAACAGTAGGGGGTGATGTTATACCAGCTAGTACAAAAATACTGAAGTTTTAAATGAGAAACCCTAAGCTTGTTTTTATTATGATAAGGAGAAGAATAATGCAAGCAGAATCCTAGAAACAAATTAATATTCTTGTTTGAAATATCTGGGATGTTTTGTTCCCATTAAATATCTGCCATTAATCAGGAAGGAAATATTGAATGCTAGTTATTCATTGATACTTTCTGGTTTAATTTCATAGGGTTGACACTATCTTTGTGGAAAAACAAATGAATAAACAAGGTGGGGGGGAGGAGGAAGTACAGTTCCCCTGAAAAGTAATCACACTAGTTATTCTATTTCTTTGGTTATCTGGGCAGTTTACAATGATCCTAAATGCTATACTAGGATTAAGCAGCATCAAATAAAATGTAAATTACTTCCAAGTCTACAATGTACAATGTATAGGATTCCATTTTTATAGTCGTTTCTCTGAGACACAGTGGGAAGCATGCAGCAGTTCACTGAGCCCCAGTCAATTCCATCTTACAGGCAAGTTTATGCCACAGTTTCTCAATGGAGTTTAGTGCTTTCAGGAGAAACTGGAAGCAGAAACACTCATTTCTGGGACATGATAGGTCAATGGAACTTGCATAAGAGAGCCATGCCAACCTATTTAGATGCAGAAATGAGTATTTTTGCTAATTTGGGATCTCTGTAGGAACCGCTAGATCACTGACTGGAGGAGTTACTTATACAGTGCCTCCCCTTGGATCCTGCCCAGTGGAATGTGTGTGTTTGTTGTTGGTGTGTTGATTTGCTGGTTTGTTGGTTAGCCAAAGAGACTAGGAACACCAAATTCTCTGTTTATGGTTCTAAAAGAATAGTTAAATTTCATACATCTCAATGGGACTATATTTCTTTTAATGGCACTTTTATGGAATACAAGTACCATGATTTTTCTGCATGGGGAAAATACCCCATAACGATTGTGACATAGGAATCTCTGGGAATGGAAGAGAAGGCACAAACTAGAAGGAAAACAAAATCACCCTAGGACCAAGTTGCTGTCCCTACTAGAATTCTTTCTTTTTTCTCATCATTGGTAGGGTATTTTATGGATTTTAAGTGATAGTGTTAGCATGTTCAGAATTTAAACGTGAAAGTGAGTGAGTGAAATGTGGATAGGTTGAAAGTTGAATTGTTGTACTCAAGTGTGCCCAATAGTGAGAAGGCCAAATTGCAGGATCAGACTACTCTGTCTTCTATTGTGGCCGACCACCGAGTGGATAGCAATTTATTGACAAAGGCTTATCTGTAGCACCTGGCCATAGAGGGTTTGCAACAACTGCAGCAGATTCCATTTTAATATAATTGCAATCATAAACCATTGATAGCTTTCATATTTCTGTTTAATTGAGGCCTATGATGTTCATACATGGTGGCAGAGAATTAATTCTGTTTACCAACAGTTTCTGCTGCCTGTCTGTTGTTAAACGCTGTTAAGTCATCTGTGACTTATGGCAACCCTATGAATGGATGCCATCCAAAGTGTCTTGTCCTTGTCCTTAAGAGCCCTGCTCAGGTCTTGTAAATTCAAGGCTGGGGCTCCCTTTGTGGAATCAATCCATCTCATAATTGGTGCACTTCTTCTGTAGCATGATGGTCTTGCTTCCTGTCTAGGAGTCACAAAAGAACAGGCACTGATGGGTTTTTTAAAAAGGACCTATCAATATACGCAGGAGAAGAGAGCCACTGGTTGCTAGAAGTTTTGTCCTGTTCCTAACATAGGCCAGTAGGGATAAAAGGATGCACTGATGGAAGCACAGGAACACCATTTAGCTTAGGGTGGGGGATCTTGAACTCAGGGAACAAATACAACACTTCTGAGGTCCCAATTTGTCCTCTATTTTCCTGGCTCATCTCCTTTTGCCCAGCCACCAACCCTTTGGTGGTTTCCACGCTTTTGTGCCATTATCCCCTCACCCGGACAGGTTGAAACACCTCTCCTTAAGTAAGGCTTAATTACTGGCAGTACAGATTTAAGCTTCAATAAGACAGGGATTTTATTTTGCATCTCCCCATGCCCCCGCTGGAAGAAGAGCCATGTTTTTCCAAGTCAGTCTTTCCTAATCTGTGTCCTTCCAGATGTTGCCATCTGCCTTAACCAGCATAGACAATGTTCATTGATACCAGGGGTTATAAGCCAGAACATCTAGGGTGACCCAAGTTGAGAAAGGGTGCTTTTATTTGGTATTCTGCTTTGGACCTTAATAATTCCTCCATTTCCATCTGGGAGAAACTGACTTAGGCAACAGGACACAAACATACTAAAATTTGACAAAATTATTTGAATGGGTTCTACATAGTAGAGCTCTTACAGTCATCATATCCCAAGCTTGAACCACTGGAAAGCAAAGAAATATACTTTTGACAATTCCTTAAATTACACTGTAATGTAGTCATAGGAGTTTTCAATCTGGAGGTTCATTTACTTACTCCGTTGTCTAAGGGTCACTGCACACTCGACTTGTCTGATGTTGAGATTTATTTCCCCATCATAAAAAAGATGCACTTTGTAACATGTGGATGATGGTACAAATGTACTTGTGCACTGTATGCAGTTTGAGACACCTTCTATTTTGCCTTCCCGACCTATGTACCCACAGGGAAATATCTCTGGGAAGGAAAATGGAATCTGCGAAATGCCCCTTCCTTTACCCAAATAGTGCACAGTGGGCAGATCAATAATTGATGGACCGGAGAGATGAAAGTACAAAGAATAAATATAGCCTCTTTCAATCCAATCTATAGATAGACTTGAAAGTAGATACCCCATTGCTCAACCTTCGTCACGCCAGGTTCCGTGATTGTAAGCCTTCGGGCTAGCAACTTCTGTGCTCTGTAAATACCTAGTATGCTGCTGATGTTTATGGATGGTGAATAGTCATCCGATGGATGATGGTTACAGCTGGACAAATCATCCTTCAATCTGTATTTAAAAAAACTAGTTCCTAAGATTTCATCACATTCTAGGTAAGGGACAAACAGCAGTTTTGGGTCATGGGCACATCTGGGAATCGAGAAAGTCTTGGGCATCCTCATAAAATGGCTCTTCAAGAAGGTATCGTCAGGGTGAAGTAGGCTGTCCCAATTACTACATGTAATAATAATAATAATAATAATAATAATAATAATAATAATATAGGAGTGAGGTCTGAACTCTAACACACTAAGTCACCCCTTTGAGCCCCCAGATTTTAGCACTAAAAGAAATCACATAAACATGGGAGGGGTAGGTAGGAATGTCAGAAAATGCATAATGGATTCAAACACGTTCAGGCTGCAATGAATTCCTCTTATGGATTCTACAGGAGAATGGGTTTTTCCAACAGATTCCATGGACATGTGATTTTATTTTTTTTATTTATTAAAACATTTGCATGTTTTAACATTTGCATGATCTGCATGTTACTTTTAGGGACAATTCACATAAATTCACACTTGTGCTGGTACACATTAGTGCTACATTATTGTACATGAGCATTTCTGCTAATGCACACTTGTGTCAATGTGTTTTAATGTTTGTTTGTTTATTATTTATTTTTCAATTTATATCCTGCCTTTTTTCTACAAAGGGCTCAAGGCAGCTTACATCATTCTCCTCCTCCATCTTATCCCCACAACAACAACCCTGTGAGGTAGGTTGGGGTGAGAGTTTGTGACTGGCCCAAAGTCACCCAGTTGGCTCCATGACTGAGTGGGAACTAGAACCCAGATCATCTGAGTCCAGTCCTGCGCTGTTAACCACTACACCACACTGGCTTTCACACCACACTGGCTCTCACACCACACTGGCTCTCAATGTTAACGCATACTTACTTAAAAGAAAACCTCTCATATAATCCTAAAAAAATTGTGCCAATGAGTATATGATGGAAACACAGACACGTGAACATCTGTAAAACACAGATCAAGTAGATTTAACTAAATATGTATATGCTTAGAGCTAGGGCATCCTACTGGGTGCCAAGACAGGTGTCTGGGTGTACATTCGTGTTACCTATCCCTGACTTGGGATCCTTTTCAGGATTTCATAAAGAATCCTTCAAGCCTTTCCTGAAGTTGCAAAGATACTGAAGCTCATGTATCTCAAGAAGTTGAGTATGCAAAGCGTGGGAGCTACCACTCCACTATAGCCATAGTCCCTAAGATTTCTATTCCAATCCAGTGGGAACAAGCCTGCTCAACAAGCCTTCCAATCCGTCTTGCAGGCACTCATACTTTGGGCTGAACTGGAGCAATCTTCTCCATTTCCCACACAAGCTATAACCTGGAGTTTACATAAGGAGAGCAGTCTTCCTGCTGCAGAAGTACACATCCCTTAAAGGAAATAGCACGAGGACTTGATAGGGCTGGGTGCCAGGAGTTTGTTTTGGCTTCTGCCATGTGAGGAAGATAAGAAAAGCCAAGCTGAAGTAGACCAAAGGTTCTTCTAGTCCAACCCTCCACGCACATGGTGGCTAACCAGCCGCCCACAGGATTGCTCAAGCAGGATGGGTGCCCAAGCTCCACAGCAACTGGTGAAGGAGTACACATGAATCCCTCCTCCTCCTGAATTTGTCCAATCTACTTTTAAAGTCATCCAGACTGGTGGACTTCACCACTTCTCATGGCAACGAATTCCACAGTTTATGCTGAGTGAAGGAGTCCTATCTTTTATCTGCCCTAAGCCTCCCATCAATCAGTTTCATGGGATGACCAAGGGATTGAGTATTATGGAAAAGAAATAAAAATGTCTTCCTCTCCACTTTCTCCTCATTGTGCATTATTGCAAACACCTCCATGGTGTTTCTCCTTACTCACAATTTTTTCTAAACTGAACAGTCTCAACTGTTATAGGCACTACTCATGGGAGAGCTGGTCCAGTCCTCTGATCCTTTTTGTTGTCCTTCCCTGTACTTTTTCCAACTCAATAACATCCTTTTTCTGGTAAGGCAACCATAACTGAGCACAATATTCTAAGTGAATGGGATGGTGGTGATGGAGAATGACTGAAGGAAAAATATAAAACATCTCCAGGAAAAAAGGCTGCAATCTTATACTCGCTTACCTGGGAGCAAACCCCACTGAACTTAAGGGGACTTATTTCTGAATAGACACATAGAGGTTTGCACAGTCTTGGATCTCTTCCCCACCACTCTGACATGCCAAGACAGCTAAATATTTCAGAAACCAGTCCTGATGTGTTCAGTGGAGCTCATTCACAGGTAAGTGACACCTTTGTGTCCTCTTTTATACATGTCAGTGGGAGATCATAGATATGTACATATGTATGAGTCTAATTACAGGATTATTACAAAGTGAGATAGCTCCAATTATATAGTGGAAAGAACTAGTAGAAAGAAGAAAGCACAATTAAGTCCTTACTTGGATTGTATTGCTTTTCTTTGAAACTGATATTTAAAAAGCAGTTTAAAAAGTAGGTGTGCATATGCCCATGTAGGGTTGATTATCACCACACCACTGTCATTCATAGTGACCAAAACCTGCCTCAGGCAGGGCAGTGGATGGGTTCCAGAGTTATGCCTAGTGCAGGAGCTGGGGGCTGCCACACTGGATAGTAACCTTACATTATAAAGAAGCTCTATGAACTGGAATAGGTGAGGTTTGGTGGATTTCCCCAGAGATCAATCCCATAGCTACACTGCCACCACCAAAAGACCCTGTTCTAAGGGCTGGGAGAATCTTTGGCTACACCCACAGCCAGCATAACAACTCCTGGTAAATTTGACATTTGGCAAAAAAAAGAAAAAGAAAAAGAAAAGCCCTCCCATCATTGGTTTGGAAAGAGGGAGAGGCTCAAAATATTTCTCAATAATTCAAAATTAATTTTAATGGGTATCCTTTTATCTGCCCCCCCACCATGTCCTATCTTCATAGATCTCACAACTGTACCTTGCCTGGATATTTATTAGCTATTTTCACAGATCTGGAAAGCAGAAACTGTGTGGATCAATATGACAAGTCTTTACTAAACACCTGCTCCTCTGGTGTTGTTTACTTCTGTGAATTTGCTTGAATTAATTGCAGTGCCATTTGTGGCACTAAAATTAACCAGCTGCTAGTATTTCCATTGTGAGCATTTAGTTCAAGAAATCTATAAATTGGGTGTAAAATTCTCACTGAACTTCAATGCACAGGGCCAGCTATTCATTGAAATGCTTTCCAGTCCACCTCTGAAATGTTACAGTAGTTTCCCACCCATATAGAAGGTATTAAAAGCAAGGCATAGGTTTGTGATAATTCCTTATTCCTCCAAAAAGAGGTAGAAACTAATGTATTGGAACTGTGGATGGAAATAAACTATCTGAAAGATGCTCTGAAAAATTACACTAGTATTATTAAGCTGAAGATGTTTGGATTCTAATCAAAAGAGCATGATGTTCTGCACTCTTTATTTTAACATGCTTCCTAAGACAATGTAAGTATGATTTCTCCTATTTTTGTGATGAAACCGTTTTTATTCCAGTCTCAACCTCACCATGCCAATTGAGATCAAATTAACTGAATATTATTCCAATGTGCAAATATATAAAACAAATACTTTATATGAAATGCTTGCACTAGTGCTTTCAGGCTGTAATTGCCATCCCCTCAACAGCCATTCCCAACCCTTTCTCTGGGTTGTGCCACTTGAAATGTGTGAAAAGTCTCCATCATAGAGTTATTCCAGGTCATTAATGGGTTTGGATGGTTTCATGATCATTGGATTAGCAAATTCCAAATTCCCCATCTTGAAATCAAGATATATAGTACCCAATTCTAACCAAGTAGTTTGGCACCTGACACAGCAAATCCCTCAACTGCTTCTCCTAGAAAGTGGATACACATAAACAAATAATGTACAATAACCAAACAGATGACTAAAGATTTGCTGTTCTTTCATGATATCCCAAATCAGTTACCTGAATCAGCTACCTCCTTATGCCCAAATCTCCCATACCTTTGCTTTGATGCTGCTGCATACATTGATATATGTGATCAATGTCCTTGTAAAATGACAGCTTCCTGCCTGCAAGCATTCTGTACTACTGCCAACAGAAAAACCGATGGAACAAACAATACAGGAAATGAGAGACTGAGTGTATCTGACACAGGCTTGTATATTCCCTTTGTCTATCAGCCAAAGTAGCCAGTAAAATATACCACTGGAGCAGTATATTTACTGTGGTAAGTAAAGCAGTATGGTTTACTCAAAAGTGCTGCCCAGGTAGCTTCAAAACCCAGTACTTTTTGGACTGGACAGATAAATATCATTGCTGAAACCACAAACCCTGCCATCAAGATGCTTGGCTTGGATGCTGTGTCCTGGAACAATTATTTCATTTCTCTGATATTTTGGTATCAAAAGAACTTGGGCCAGTTATGTCCATGGCTATGTACAACATCTTCAGTGGAAATAGCTGGAAATAGGGTACGACCTGAAACAGCTGACCATACAGTGGATATGGCATCCTTCACAGATTCCGACAGGCCTACTCCAGGATAAGAGAACAGACTTGTGCAACCACAGTGCTTTATAAACTGTATGTTTGTTGTTGTTGCTTATGTGAGTTGGAACCTCTATCTTCAACTTTATACCATTTGAAATAAATTGCATCTTAAATTTGAAGGCAATTTCAGGTAGTTTGGTTTGTACAGTACCAATCCCATCTTTGATATTTAGCGAGCCTGCGATCTTTCCAACTTGTGAAGTCTGTCGGCAAACTGGGATGGCTGTGTTTATTACCTTTTTCATGCATGCCTCAAAATGACTAAATTACAGGTATTTTACATGTGTTTTGTAGTACAAGACAGATACCATCCACTAGTATAATTCATCTTGAAAACATCTTGTTTTACAAAATTACAGAAAAGCACAGCAATTTGCTCATTTTTTTATTTTATTTCTAAGGCTCTGACAAAATCTTCAAAGCCCACAAGATGCCTTCCACATAAGAACTTAGCCGTGCAATAAACAATTTTCATCAAAGCGCCAGGTTTGCAAAGATAGAGTACAATTGTTGATTTAATTTTTTTATAATGTCCCTTCCTTATTAGCTATTTTATCTTTTGTATTTTGACCTAATTCATCCACCAAAGGCATCAGTCCTTATATAAGATTAGATACACACATATAGGCCAAATCAGATTAGCTTCAATCAAGGTAATTGTGTAGAAGAAAATTGTTCATCTCTGGTGTGCAGCTGCCATTTGGATCTAGCGTTTGATCCCAAGTGACTGCTAGCGTTTGTGCTAGGATTCTTCCTTGATCCCAGATAATTTATTTTGTATTATGAGGACGATGATGATGATGATCATCATCATCTTAATGCATAACTGTTCTGCTTTTTCCAGGCTTGTAACAAACAAATATAACCGACTGCTGGTAATTTTGCAAGGGTATGCTATCAGCTCTCTGCGTTTGAAGTTATAATATTAAAGATGGAAGGTGAGCTTTGGGTAAAACTTGTGGATTTCTAGGCTTTTCATGTTAAATGGAACACTGCCACTTTGCTTTGTTTGTTTTGTAATGCTAAGGAGAAAAATACATCTTTAAAACAAACAAGCAAATGAACAAACTTTTTTTTCCATTAGGGAATAAATATGGGGAGTTTTACAGGTGGCAAAAATTAAAATAAACCCAATCAAAAGGCATAATAGTGTCAAGAGAAAACTTATCTAAGAGAAAAAGAAGGGAACCCAGGCTGAATGTTGGAGAATACCCATGCAAGCTAAGGAGGAAGAGCAGGAAAGAGGGAGACAACTATTAGCAATGTTGACAGAGTGATGCATAAGTATAATTGGAGGTGGGAAGGGATGAAATCAGAGAAAGCAGCCACATGTGAGCAGGACTCATGGTGTCAAGATGTGGCTAGAAGGGCGTAAAAATACTATTACAGTGAGCACAGAGAAGGTCATATGAAATCTGTGTTAGAGCAATTCATTATCTATCTAACAGCAAATCCATGAGTCTCACAGCTATTCACCCTCCTCCCCACCTCCAAAAAAAAAACCCCCCAGTCTTGGTAAATAAATGGGTTTATGACTTTCTGAAAGTCAGGAGGGAGACGTATGGCTATAGCTGCGGATGAAGGTCATTCTGTAATACTGGAACACCCTGTTCATTTCCATAGATTCCTTCATATCTGAAATGATGGAAAACCAGTGCATGGCCTTCAAGTTGCTCTCAACAGGTTTAAAGGGTTCAGATAGGAAGAAATCCTGTGGCAGATACGCTAAAGAAAAAGGAAAATGGAGCAAGACAAAATAGTTGTTCCATTTTCATGAATTCTAAGGCTCTGTGTGTGCTCTGAAATGGATACTTTCTGTGTGAAAAGTGGCCTTTGAGAATCCTGAACAAATACACAGATCTTCCCCAACCATTTTCATTCCAGGTTGTTGGGTTGCAACTCTCTTAATCTCTAACCTACATGCCCCCAACATGCTGGCTGGGAATTATGGGAACTGCAGTCCAAACCATGTGTAAAAATCCAGGTTAGAGAAGGCTGGTCTGCTCAGGGTTTTCAAGGGTTTTCCGTATTCTTAGACTACATCCAATCAGCTGATGGTTCTGTGCAGTGGAAAGGGTAGCATTGTTTGAGTGTGAGCAATCTGCTGCCTTTGGGATAGGATTAGAAAAAATGTGGCTTCGGCTGCCAGTTGGCCTTGGATTACGGAAATGAGGGAAGGCCACTCCGGCCTTTGCCACCTGCAAAGCAATGGCTGCTAGATCCATTGTAACACCTCTATCCAAGGAAGACCATTAGCAATGGAAAATTAACCTGGGCCCAGGTGGATACAAATGTTTGTTAATGACTTTGTTCTGACATTATCAAAAGAGTCTTATTTCTCCACCTTTCATCTTCATTCCCTTTTTTGTTTGTCTTGACTTTTTAGTTTTTAGAACTCCTGGTGGGACCTCTCTCTCTCTCTCTCTCATTCAGGTGAGCATCTTTGGAATACAATATTTGTTTGAAGATTTGGATGGAAATTTAATGGAATATAATACAATATGCAGAATCAAGCAAACAAATGAAGCAGATATTGTAGAACTAATGGGAACTGTAGTCCAAAATATCTGGTGTGAAATGCTGGAATTGTGCTATACTTTGAAAATTGAACCCAAGGCAAAATTCTCCTGCTACTTTAACAATAGTTACACTGATATTTATTTATTTATTTATTTATTTATTTATTTTTCTATTTATATCCTGCCTTTTTCCTACAAAAAGGGCTCAAGGCAGCTTACACTTCCTCCTCCATCTTATCCCCACAACAACAACCCTGTGAGGTAGGCTGGGCTGAGAGTCTGTGACTGGCCCAAAGTCACCCAGTTGGCTCCATGGCTGAGCGGGGACTAGAACCCAGATCGTCTGTGTCCCAGTTCCATGCTCTTAACCACTACACCACACTGGCTCTCTGAGGACAGTTTGCTTATCCCCTGCAGAGGAAATGCAGCATTTATATTTTGGGGAAGAATGACATCTTTTGGTGTACTTAGGTATATGATTAATCCTACCCAAGTGTCAAGTAACCTTTACAGCATTCCTGTAAGGTAAAACAGCATTTTATTTCCAGGTCTTGTAGATAGAGGAACTAAGGCTGAGAGACCAGGACTTGCTTGATGTAACCTAGTTAATTTATAACAGAAGTGAGAATTGCATTGTAGACTTTCTGGCTCATGGATAAGTCTCTTAGTGGCTGCGCTACACCAGTTCTCTCATGTTGGCTTTCCTGACAAAGGTGTTGCATGAATCACAGACACAAGGAATATGGAAAACATTGACACCTTCTGAGGTAGAGATATCTACAGCCAGTTAGCTCTCCTTTACCTTTTCTATAGGCCATGCCAGCAAGTGGATGTGAGTTGCTGCCCAAACCATCTGGAGGGCGAGAGCTGCCCATCCTTGTTGCTATGGAGAAGTTAAACATGGTTAACTGGTGTATCATCTCTTTGACTGGATGAACATTTTGAAATGACTCCATTATGCTTTGTGGATCTGATCCTACAGTATTTGCAATATGCGGAATATGCTTGTGCTGGCTTTTGGTAATAGGTAGAGTTGGGCAGAAATTGAAGATGGCTAATTACATGCATTTTGTCAAACTTGGCCTTGTGACTTGATAACACGTTCCATAACTATCCATGTAAATACAATAAATTTAGAAACCTCCCAAGAACTGGTAAATAGAAGCAGATGCACTTAACTGCTGGTGAGCGACAGAAGTCAGCCTGCAGGAAGCTGTGCTGCTAATGTAGCTCTTGATTAATCTCTAATTACACTTTTGTCATCATAGCAGGGAGACAAAACTATAGCAGTTCTTAAATAGGCAAGGAGCATTTTGGCACCTAGCAACCAACCTTTTTCTCCTGTTAGCTCCGGTGGACTCAGGGCTGTTACAGAGAAGGTGGACATAGATCATTGCTCTATTATTTATACAGCAGCATTTCCACTAGATAAATTAACAGCTTAATAGGCCACCAGTGACTGAAAACATAGCATGAGCTAAAGTCTCAGGTATGAAATTAAAAACAAAAAATTGTGACTCAGTGATTTGTTGCATGGTTAGAAAGGATGGCTGTTTTCAAATACCCATCTCAAGCACACACACTAACTTTTTCAGGGAGTAAATGAAGGAAAGACTATGTTATTGGTGCTATCTGACATGTACATTCATCTTTTGTTCCACACCCAAAAACTGAACATTTGAGTCACTCATAGGTTCTGTTCACACACCTTGGCAAGCAACCCATCCTTCCTGGATTCCACAGCACATGGATTTTTGCCTGAACGTACCCATCATAATCCCACGTGTTTCCCACAGGAACACGTTTCCTGTGCTGCTCACTCTGTCCCCTGCACTCGGGACACATCCTGGCATTGCACATCCCTGAGCAGAATCTCTTCCTTCCTCTGTTGCTTCCTATGGATTTCAGCATCCTGATTGGTCCACTTAGGTTCTGAGGTGGTTCTCCCTTTTTTCCCTCCCTTGGGTACCCGCATCTCTGCAATGCTTCCTAGCCACTCTAGCCCCAAATGAAATCTTTAAACCATAATGAACACAAATCATTTTGCTAGAATTTGCCACAATTCTCCCCTTCTTGCTCCATGCAATTTTCTTTGTTTCCAAAAACACACTGGGAAAAGAGGCACATTACTCAGCCAATAGGAATAAGTCAGGTGATGATGTGTGTGTTGCTAGGCAGTTGAGGGAAGTAGAGAAGGGATGGCTGAATGCTGCCTTTAACGACTGCTTTTTCTATAGGCTATTTCCATATCAACAATGGTAAAATGGATGTCCTGGATCTGGATGATTGAAGAAGCCATGGCGAAGCATGGAAAGCATCCAAGAGTAAAAAATCAGCATAGCTTCTCATGACAGGTGAACCTGGCCATACTGTAAGCAACATATTACCATGACATAATATGAATACATTTAACTAAGGGTATACACCAAAGCTCACTTTCCTGGAAGTAAACATCACTGAGCATACAAGGAGAACTTCAGCCTAAAGGTGCATAGAACTGGACTGCACAGGAACAATATCAGAAGAACATATTCACCGAATTGGAAGCTTGTGGGAAAGGTAGGTAGGTTGGTTTGTCAGCAGAAAGAGAGTTAGGATGTTGCTTGAAGAATCTTCCTGGGCTAGGGGTTCCAGAAGGTTGGCACCATCACAGTATCTGTACCCTGCTCTGTGTGTGTGTGTCCATGTGTGTGCATATGAAATTCTGTGGAACCAAATCCTATATCTTTAATTGGTTGAAATAAATGGCATTTTCCCTTAATTTTTATCAGGTTGGAGTGTATTCATATAGATCATTGCGCAGCTGAGTCATTTTTGAACCTAAATTTAATGATCTTACATGAGATGGTTGTGGGAAATATTTCACTTGGGAAACACACAACTTTCATTTAGCTGAAATCACCATACCCTACTTAAAACTGTTTCTTCATTTCTGATAAGTTAGTACAGCAGAAAGAAAACTGCCTACTAGCCTTGATTAAAGGAGGAAAATGTATGTACCATCTTGCTTCTGAAACTCATTTAAATCAAAGCAACATTGTGACTACAGGAATAAAAAAGACACTTGATTCTGCAGCTCTGATGCTGTCATGGTCTGCCATTCTGGAGAGGCGATTGGCATCTTCAGCCCACAATGCCATGTTCAGGGCATGTGGCTGCAGCATTAACATGCACTGAATATAACTGTACGCCTTCCAATGCTGTACTTCTATAGATGCTTTTCATTTCATTGCTATAAACTGGTTGAAATTTTGAGTCTAAATAATTGGCCACTATCTTCATTTAACTGTATTTTTGTTAATAGCAGAAGAAAATTGTGATGCCATGCATTATAAAACAATATCTAAAATATCATAATTATTTAGTTTTTCGGTGCCAGGCTAAGACCTTTTTATTTAAACAATATTTTAACAATTTTTAATATCATCTATAGGTTTTTAATTTGCAGCCAGGGTGAATCTGGATTTTATGTGTATTATTTGTGTTGGATTTATTTATTGTAGGTAAGCTGTCCCGAGGCTCATGTGAATGGGATGCATACAAAAATTCTAAATAAATAAATTTGGCCAGAAAAAAATTTGCTGGTCTGTATCACAGAGAATGTTTCAAAATATTTTTTTATTTTTATTTCCAAATGGTAAAATATAAAGCCTTGCAAGATGCCTTTGCTTATAAGGATGTGCTGATGCTGGAAACCTGGGTTTATTTTCCTTCAGATTTCCATCCCTAATATGGGCCATGGTTTGCACATGTTTTTTTACAAGAAGATAATAAGACGTTTTGTACAAATGTTACTCCTTATACAATTTATGTAAATCACACTAGATCCACATGATTTCTGGTGCAGATTTATTTATTTAATTCTTTTCCATACTTAAGGTCTTATATTCCTGAGGAACCTCAAGACAGTTTACAAGATGGTTTGCATAAAGCATGCAAATTATCGCATTTTACACAATTATTTAGTTTTCTGCAATTGTGAGAAGTAACACAAATGGCATGCACAGTGGCTTTTGTGCAAATATTTTTAGAATTTTCAAAACCTGAATAAATTAAGCCTGCCTTGGATGAGGAAGTCCATGAGTGGGCTTGACTCATCAACACTAAAGCAGGATTGGTGTACCACTAGGCAAAATACCACATGGGTACAGATAATGGGCATGTTCCAGTGATGGGCATTCTGTATGCATTCTTTATTTATTTAAAACTTATATATGCCATCCCTTGTGCGTGGGATCTTAGGACGGCTTATAATCATTAAAACAAAAACACAATAAAACAACCATATCAGTATAATAAATAACAAATAACCAGGAGATATAAATTAAATAAGTTAAATAAAAAATGGTCCCAAGCCATTCAGGGCTTTAGAAAATACACATCTATATTCAATAGGAGATTCACACTGGAGTGCTGAAGATGTACATATGTTAACCAAAGATACAAGGTGCTGGTATTAACCTATCAAAGTCCTAAATCATGGGTCCTCAAACTATGGCCCTCAGGCCAGATCTGACCCACCATGCCCAATTAACTGGCCTGCCTCAGAAATTTTGGACTTGCTTGGAGAAAACAATCTCTGAGCAAGTCCAAAAGCTCTGAGCCGGTGCAGGCATTCTCTGACAGAGAGCTGGCGCATGCGCCTCCTTGTAAAAGCTCAACTGCATGTGTGCTGGATTTCTCCTCCCCCCTACCCCATTGCACGCATATACAGATTGGGAATACGGACTGGGAAACAGAAGAGAAGAGGACAGAAGAGAGATAGAGACAAAGCTTGAAGGTAAGAAAACTTCAATGGGCAAACCGCTGAGGCTGTCAAGTGGTTGCCCCTGGGCTTGGTGATGTGGCTGTGACTTGCTAATTGAAAGGTTTGCCCAGAAAAGGCTCTTCCCCACCTCATCTTGGGCTTCTGCCGCAGCCCGGCGGAGTGGAGCAAACATTTTTTTAATTTTTAATTAATTATTTAATTTTAACTAATTTTTTTAATGTGCAGTGAGCATAGCAATTTGTTCACATTTTTTTCAAACTGTAGTCCAGTCCCCCAACAGTTTGAAGGACAGTAAACTGGCCCCTTGTTTAAAAAGTTTGAGGACCTCTGCCCTAAATGCCTTAGGTCCAGAATACCTGAAGGATCACCTCCTTCCCTATATGCTCTCACGCCCCTTAAGATCAGCAGGGGAGGCCTTGATTCCGTAACCCTCTTTGAAGGAAGTACGGAGGGCCTTCTCCACAGTGGTGTCCAGACTATGGAATGCGCCTCCCAGAGAGGTCTGCCTTGTGCCGACGTTATACTCCTTCTGGGCCAGGTAAAGACCTTTTTATTTAACCATCATTTTAATAATCACGGGTTTTAGATGTTTTAGAATTTTCCCCCCTTCCCCACACTCACATTTTCTATTCTTTTCTTCCTTTTTCTTTTCTCTTAGTTTATGATATTCTGTTTTATATTGTTTTAATAATTGTGGTTTTATTATTGTATTATTGTAATTTTATATTGTGTAAGCTGTCCTGAGCGCTTCCTGGAAGGATGGGATATAAATGTTTGTAATAGTAGTAGTAGCAATTATTATTATTAATATTGTTATTAATAATAATAATAGTGTCTTTATTGCATGCAGAAATTAATGTTGATTCAATCTGCTCAGCTGTCAAGAGCTATTTACCTACCTATAGAAGCTACTGGGTAAAATCTGTTGGGTTTATGATATCTCATCACCCATGATGCTGTCGGATGGTGTTCCCTAATTAGGTGCTTAGGTAGGAACACTGATCCAA
Organism: Varanus komodoensis; assembly: GCF_004798865.1. Classification (NCBI taxonomy): domain Eukaryota; kingdom Metazoa; phylum Chordata; class Lepidosauria; order Squamata; family Varanidae; genus Varanus; species Varanus komodoensis. The sequence goes on along the minus strand of NW_025336087.1, from coordinate 3,028,206 downwards.
AGGTCTCTAAAGAAGTGTCTTATTAAAGAAGAACAGCCAGACAAATAAAGTCAAATTTCCTATCCCTGCTCTTCTTCATCTTCTTCATCATTTCTGCAAGTGAGAGGTGCAGCGCTGAAGATCTCACACCTCTCCGTCCTTGTGTCAGACGTTGATATTTAACTACAAAAAGGCACGGATGCCACTTATTTTTGAGTAATAATACACTAGATTCATCTTGGACAGAAAGAAAATGCAAAATCAGATCCACTGGACCTGAATTAAAGGCATTTTACACTCCAGAACGGCTGTGCATGCATACAAGCACACAAAGATAGATGGATTGTAGCACTACATCACTTTCAAATGAGCAGTAAATAAAGACAATATTGGATTTATCTAGCTTAGAGATAAAGATCTACCTCTAATCAGGGAGTTAAAATGGATTTTGAAGTCACATGGCTATTACCTGATTAGAAATTAGTGTGTGCATATCAACTGTTGTGGAGGGAACCAGTGAGGCCTAAGTGAGCCATTCAGCTGCATAAGGGTTGAGAAACCTCTTCAGTCTTCACTGGTATGACACTGCTCCAGCTGGTTCAATGAGCATTTTTCCATACGATCACTACAGCAGCTGGATCAGTCTGCTAGCCAAGTTCCAGTCTTCCTTTTTTCCTCCCTTTTATAAAACAAATGGAAACTGTAAGGAGACATCCACCCGTTTCCTACTGCGCAATTAATTCCACCCACTCCTGAAACACTCAGCATTCAGTCATAAGTGAAATGTTTAGGGATCCCTCCCCATTAAGGATCCTTCCCCCAAAATTTATCTCTATAAGCCTTGAGGCTCGCCCTACGTCCCAAGGGGGAGGGGGTACCATTTGGCTAGATGAGGATCCATGCTTAGAGAATAAATCTGCTCTTTGTATATAACAAGAGTAAGCAATCCGGTTTCTCCCAGATGTTCTGGACCACAGTACCCATAATTCCCAGCCTGCATGGGCAATAAAGTTGGGGATTTTGGCAGTTGACACCCAAAACATGTGGAGGTTCAACATTCCTTTATATAGTATGCTAAAAACAGTTTTTGACAGAGCAATGCAACTCCAATCTTAAACCAGGTACTCCATTAAGAAATTCTAATGGAGGACTAAGCATTCAATGACTCACTCCTTTAAGGAGGCTGCACTAATATAGTATTTTCCTACCTAATATTTCTGCTGGGAAAAAGAAGATGCTCTGCAAGTTTAACTCTCTTAACACAATATTAGTACCAGCAGGTTTAATTCTGCCTCAGAATGCATGCATGCAATGTTAAAGTTTCTGATGCCTTACAGGCCTGCAATTTCCCAGAATATAATTACCAATCTAATGGCTGTATTAGTGATGGATGTAATGATCCTTGACAACATTTTCAAGCTTATAAAAGGCAATACATTTCAGTAAAGTGAGTTTGTACTTTCAAATGCCAGTGAAGTATTTGGTAATATAGGCCATGGAAATCAGGTGACACACCTGCACGTATGAACCTTGGTTTTCAGCTATAGCAACTATATTGCCATTGTAACCATCATCACAAAATACTAACTTTCTTTTGTTTTGTATGTTCGACTCAGTTCCAGGCTACCTGAACAACCTGGCTTGGACCGCCGAGGACTGCTCCAGCATTGAGACCTTTGGGAGCAACTTTCTCCCTGACATATGGTGCCCTTGGTGGAATCTCAGGAAAGGGCTTTCTCCACACTTTGGAGCTCCTGATGAATAGAAGTTAGCCCTCCTGATGAATGCAAGTTAGCCCTGATACATTTCCACTGGCAGGCAAAACCTTTCTAATTTAAGCATCCTTATGAGACTGATTTGTTCATTTTTAGTGTTCTGTGGTTTAACCTGTTCTTCTTAATTTAATGGTGTCTTTAACAGGCTGCCACTTTTATTTCTTTTTATCTACTCTGGTAGTACTGCATTAGCGCTCATTCTGTGTTACGCTTATTAATGTATTGGACTTTTTTTTCTGCAAAGGCACAGTGGGAGGAGGTGAAGTGTCACCTCTGCTCCTCCTGCCAAGCAAACCATCAGGATGGGTGCTTTTAGCCAGCTGTGCATGCCAAAGCACACGGAGAGAAGGGAGGTGCACTCCGAGGATACTTCTCTCCCTCTCCCATTCCCTTAAACCCACCTCTGAGGATGTTCTTGTGCCCTTTGAGCTGCAGCTAGAGTGCTTCTTTCTGCACTGGCTGCCAGGGTTTGGGAAGCTGGATCTGGCACTTGGAATTATCCTAAGGCTGTCTAGAATCTGTTTAGCATCCACAGGATTGCACTGTTCATAGATGGTTATGCATCAAATAGAAGCCATAACTTTTCCCAGCCTCTATTCATAAAAGGATGCCAAGGGATTTGTGTATAATGGGACACTTTTTGGTGTTGCTTTAAATGTTCTCCAAGAGTATTTTTGATATGTTATTTCTAGTGAGTAATATAGAAATTTAAAAAATCCATAGTTGTGTTAATACTGAAAATAAAGCCCTTCTTGTTAACCATGTGCATTTATTGGACATACATAGTTATGTATTAGAAAATAACTTTTGACAGAATGGTTCAGGATAATTAGACAATTCAGTGCAATCTGACAGTAAATCAGTTCAAGGCAGTCTCATGATTTCCACCATGCAATTTGTGCATCAATAGTTATGAAACTTTGGTTAAGAAAAATGTAAACTAAAGGAGGCAGGGAAAGGTTGCACGTTGAAGCAGTCAGTTCTCTCTCTCCCTCTCCCTCCCTCTCTCTCTCTCTCTCTCTCTCTCTCTCTCTCTCTCTCTCTCTCTCTCCAGACTCTAAAAATATGTTCGACAGATATTTTGATCTGGTCTTTAATGCCAAGACCAGATTTTTAATGGTCTTGGCATTAATAATACCTGTGAAATACACTCACTAAGACTGGGAAAACCTGAAGGTACCACTACTTCTCCTTCACTCTGTCCAAAGGTAAGCTTCTTGAATAGGGAGAAGAGGGCAACATCAAAGAAAGTTATATTGGAATAGACACTATCTGAATACCCTCAAGGAAAGATGGGTGAATGAGCAATGTTCAGGCTTGGCAAGCTCCTCTGAACATCAGCTCTGTTTTTTATTCTTTAACTTGCACTCACATTTGCAATAACATGGGAAAATAATGCAAAACAAGTAGCTACTGAGCAAGAAAGATGTGCAAACAAATAGCTACTGAGAATAAAAGATGTGCAAAGAAATATCTGCTGAGCATGAAAGATGTGCAAACCATTCCCAAATTTGTGCAAATTTTCTCTATAGACTAAAGCATGGGTGATATAAAATTTGTGGGCTTTGAGATAGCTGTACATTTTGAGAAACCTGCTTCTTTTCAGTTCCTCTGCTCACATGTTTGAAATGCTATTTGTACAGCTCTAATAAAATAAAAACTATTATTTGTAATGGATATTATTTATATACAAATACATGTTTGAAAGGAAATGTTTCAAATAAAAGGAAGAATTTCTTCACAAAGTGCATTCTTAAAATATGGAATTTACTCAAGTAGGATGCTGTAATGATAGCATCAGACTTGGATGGCTTGAAAAGGAGACAAGGCAACTTCTTGGATTTATCTGTGGCTGCTGGTCATGATTATTTATTTATTAGATTTATCAAAGGCAGTGTGTCTTTCCATACCAGTTGGTAGGGAATTACAGTAATCCCTAAAAATTCTATTGGACTCACTCAATTTGTTTCAACATTAAATTTATCACCGCTATTGGTAGTGCTTAACATTTGGCTGTAGCAGCATTTCCCAGACAGAATCCTCTGAACTGTTTTCACTGCAATGACCATCAGCCCCATCCAGAATTCTGAATAGTCAAGGATGATGGAAGTTTTGGGTCAGAACACAGGAGAAACCTAGTTGGATAAAGTTGGATAAGAGGTCTGAAGATCTTAATCTATTCTTTGAAATAGAAAATACTCCTCTTGGTTTCAGTGGAATTGTTTTTCTCATATTTTAAAGGTTATATATGTAAGATTATGTGTACTGTTTGTTGCCTTAATAGTTTATTTCTTTCAAATGGTATATACCTGAAGGAGCGCTTACATCCATATATGCCCAGCCGCCCCCTGAGATCGGCGGGAGAGGCCCTTCTCCGGGACCCCTCCGTGAAAGAAATTAGGAGGGTGGGTACTCGGAGGAGGGCTTTCTCAGTGTTGGCGCCTAAGTTATGGAATGCGCTCCCCAGAGAGGTCCGCCTGGCGCCGTCGTTATTTGTTTTTCGGCGCCAGGCGAAGACCTTTGTATTTAAGCAGCATTTTAAATGTTAATATTATTGAATTTTATATGGTCAGGGTGGCTTATTTTATATTGTATAATTGTATTTTATTTTAATCTATATAATTTATTGTTGCAAGCCGCCCCGAGGCTTCGGCGAATGGGGCGGCATAAAAATGTTTTAATAAACAAACAAACAAACAAATAAAATGTATGGTTGACCTAATGTATTTTATACCAGCTGCTTTGTGCCTTCAATTTATAGAATATAAATGTTCTAGATAACTAAATGATCTCCTAAATGTGCTTGTCAAAGGACTGGCTCCAAGAATGGTGCAGCTGAACATTTTCAGAATCCCAGCATGATTCCAGCAGTGTAACCATGTCACCATCTCCCCTGTGTGCAGTGTCCAGGCTATTGGACATTGAAAACATATTCCTTCTTTTCAAAATTTACAGGGAGCCAGTAGGGCTACTGTGCTTGCCGGCTTCATATTCTTGGAGCCAACAGGGCTTATTAATTCTGTATTTAGCTAGCAAAATCAAGGCTAGATCACATGAATGCATGTAGGTATGGACCTTCTAAAGAGGCTTCCTATAAAAACAGTTACACTCTTTCAACTAATTTTCCCTTTGTGCCTTTCCCTTTAGATAGTAAGTCTGTGAGCAGTGATGGTTATGTTTTTATGGATCATAAGTTAGCACCAGGAAAACCTTTTCAGTTGAACAGGAGGGTTATATGCTAGAAGTAAATAAATAAATATGAAATAAAGCCAATCCTACTTCACTTCATTGTTTGATAAAGTCTCAGAGACATTGTAGGTTGAATGATAGAAAAAGACATATGAAGATCAAGATTTAAACCTTTTCTGTCTAGGATCAACAAAAATCACCTAAACAAATTGATGCCTTAATTGGTGGGTTAATGCTAGAAGTGTCACCTTGTTTGCCTTTCTGAACTTAGCCAGAAAATAAGAGGGAAGAGGAAATTTCTTAGGGAACAGAAGATTTATGTTGCTGTTATTGTTAATTACTATTTTCATTTCTATTCCACCCCATAGTTGAAGCTCTCAAGACAGAAATTTACAACAGTGTATAAAAACAGTACAATCAAATACCATAAAATCTTATCAAAAGAAACATAAAAATAAAAAGATAAAAGCATACAGCAAAGAAGGATGCTGTTAATTTTAAAAAGTCTGGGATGGACAATACCCTCAGCTCCCTGGATAACCAAATCTATTTTTTAAAGGCTTGGCATAAAGGGTCATCTTAACCTGGCACCAAAAAGATGATAAAGTTAGTGCCAGTAGGGAGATAATTCCGTAGATGGTGGGGAGGGCACCATAGAAGGTGTCTCCCTTTTGTTTCCCCCCTCTGAGAATTTCTTGGCACTCAGATACAGCCCCAGATGTGGAGTATAGCGCCCAGTAAAGAAAGACACTCCAACGAGTTTACTGGTTCAAACCATGTACAGCTTTATAGCTTAAGGGCAGCACCTTGAACTGTACCTAGTATAAATAAATATATATTCGATGTAGTAAATCCATTATTTTAACAGAAAATTTCAATGTGACTTAAAAGCTTTGATTAGATTTACTCTTTCTTGTATTGCACTTCAGATTCACCACAAATTCTGAAAGCCAGATTTTTGAGTCTTGTAGAAGGCATGGTGACTGAAGAACTCAGCAAATACTGATCTTTCCAAAAGTATCAAGTCCACTAAGATCTCACCCCATTATCTTGGAGAGAAGTAACAACAGCCAAATGGTTACATGATGCCAGCCAATGACGTTTGATCTTTGTTAATAATGGGTGGGATGTTATGAGTAAGGATAGATAAATTCTTAGTTCTCGTTTTTCTTTGTTTTCATTTTTTTAACTTGAAATTTGGTTCATCCTGAGGTTTTTCCAATGTTAATTTCATTTTGTTTAGATATTTCTGGGAGGTTAACAAATTTAAAAACAATATAAAAACAAAAAGGAGCTAAACAACATATAGCAATGAAACAGTAGAACAATATAACCAATAAAACAGCAACAGTAATAGTAAGTCCACAGCAGCTGCAACCTAGTTGTGTAGAAGTACAACAGATGATAAAGGATAATGACACATGCACTGGTTACTTCCCGGTTGGATTTCTGCAATGCGCTCTACGTGGGGCTGCCCTTGAAGACAGTCTGGATACTTCAGTTGGTGCAAAACAGAGTGGCCAGGTTGTTGACGGGGACTGGGCGTTATTCTCATATAACCCCAGTCATCTATCGGTTTCACTAGCTTCCCACCGAAGTCCAGGCTCAATTCAAGGTGCTGGTTATTACCTACAAAGCCCTTAACGGCTTGGGACCTGGATACCTAAAGGAACACCTTCTTCCATATTTGCCCTCCCGCACCCTGAGATCAGCAGCAGATGCCCTCCTCCGGGAACACTCCGTGAAAGACATTAGGAGGCAAAGTACCCTGAGGAGGGCTTTCTCTGTGGTGGCACCCCGCCCATGGAATGTGCTCCCCAGAGAGGTCTGCCTGGAGCCATCATTATATGTTTTTCGGCAGCAGGCTAAGACCTTTTTATTTCAACAATATTTTAATAACTTTTAATATCATGACTTATATGTTTTTATTGCAGCCAGTGTGGGTTGATAATTTTACCTATGTTATATTTTATTGTATTTTATCTATGTGAGCCGTCCTGAGGCTTTCGCAACAGGACGGCATATAAACACTTTAAATAAATAAATAAATAAATAACACATGGTCAAATTGGGGAGCTTCTTCCATAATGGCCCTTCTGAGAAGGGCCCTTCTCCTGGTCGCCTTACTTCCTCTGGAGGTGGCTGAGAAGCACCCCACAAGATGATCTAAGGGCCTGGATAGGTAGATATGGGATGAGGCGTTCTTCCAGATAACCTGACCCCAAGCCATTTAGGGTTTTAGATATTAATACTAGCACTTTGAATCAGGCCTGGACTTCAACTGGCAATCTGTGCAGCTGAAAGAGAACTGGCATAATATAGTGTTTAATTGCTTTTTCAAAATGGTGGGGGCTGCTTGTACTATGCAGTTGGCAGGACATAAGAGAATCGGTGGCTGCATAAGCAGCCCATGGGTTCTGCCCAAGGTCCATGCACTGTGTACAGCTAAAGGTTTTTTTTAACACATAAGTAATTGTGTATGGTTCCAATTCAGGGCAGATCCAGCAAGCTTAGCAGGGAACGGGGTAGAATTTAACCAGACTCATTTAGTGTAAAAAAAAACCCCTCCATATTGCAGTCCACACTGGAATTTCAAGTAAAAATGTGAGAGCAAGGATTCATCCTCCCTCTCTGAACATACTGGACCTGCTCCTAATCAGGACTGTGTACAAATGAAGGAAAAACAAGTATCCACTATGCAAGTAGTGTAATGGGTAGTTTGAAGTTTGCTGCTTGAAGCCATTTTATTATTATATTCCTCTTGTATGGAACCCAAAGTAGTTTCTGTGATTTTCTCAATTTTACTCTTGCAGAAATCCTGTAGGATACATTAGGAAGAAAGTCTGGCCCAAAATCACTCATAGCCAAACAGGAACTAGAACTTGGATCTTCTGAATCCTAGTGCAACAGTGTAACTGCCATGCCACAGTAGCTCTCAAAACCATTTGGGTTTTGGAAAGCCAAACACATTAAACATAGAATCCACAGATTAGATTACCTTGTATGTAATAAAAATTCACTCCTGGGTTTGAGTTCCATTCAAATAACAACAATACAATGAAACAGATCTGCTGGCAATGTGCAGGTTGCTATTTTTTATTATAATAAAACACGGAATTAACACTCTTCCATCTCTCTTGACCAAGGGACCGTCATTCTGTACATTGTTTTCTAATCAAAAGGGTCACCAAAGCAGTGACTCTGAACAGTGCAAATGTGCAGCTATTTTTTCCCCTCCTATCTGACAGCACATCTATAGATTGCTTAGACAGGCTGACAGGGAACAGGGCTAATGACACATGAAACATGTGAAATCTTGGATGGATTATAAAGTCAAATTTCAAATCATCCCATAAGGGTTCAAATGAATTTGAAGCCAGCAGCCAGGCAGCTTTAAGCTTCCTCTTTGAGCTCCTGTGACAAAAGACCACAAAGCTCTTTATTCCATCTGACAGAAAATAAGGATTCCCTTTTCTCGCTCTCTGCTTTCCTCGTCTTCTCTCCTACTGCTCCACTGTAAATGCAATGGATCTTGGGCAGGGGAATGGGGAAAGTATAGCAGCATCAAAGGAGGCTCGGTCAGATAAATGGACATCTGTGACAGATAGTTCTTTGACACAGGAGTCACTAAGCCTGCACGCCTTTCTCACGGGAATGATCTGCAACTATTACAGTATCTCTAACGCATCTACGAGCATGCAGTTCGAGACGCATTCACAGCCTGAAATCAAATCCCATTTTACAGTGAAAGGGCTAAGTCTTGAATAGCATCGAGCCCTGGATTTCTCTTCCTCACCACCTTATCACAATTCTTCAATAGCATTGATCAGCTGTTTATTTATTAAAGGTTCAGACATTAGTCTCAGTGAATAGCTGTTTGCTGCTTCTTTCCTTCATGGCCCTACCTTCTTAGCAAAGATCAGATCTCATTTTAAGACAAATCTGGAACAGGGTGATTAGACATAACAGTCTCCAAAATGCAGTGAGAATGCCTTTATATTAATATCAATGATAATGATAATAATTGCACTTTATTATTTATTGTAATGTCATCTCATAACAGCAATAGGAGACACATTAATACCACAGCATAAGGATGCCTCTATATAAGAACTAGAATCCATAAGAGACATTCTCTGGAAATTGCACAATAAATACAAGAAAATCGCATTTTAAATTAGTGCAAATCCAGGAGAAGGGAATGCTTAGAAGCATAAGTGGAATCAGTTGTCCAGCTAGCACAGTTAATTCCTCCCCTGGACTCCAATGGCTCCAATAAACCCAAACTTATTAGATAGACCTACAATTGTTGGGTTTGGAGAGAACTGGTAGTGGCTTTTGAGGGCTTCACACAGAATTTGTTTTTCATGGTCCTACCTGGAGTAAAGGATGCTTGCACAATTCATTATTTGAATACACCAGGATAAGCTGACCCGATCTTCACTTTGCAAACTAATGAATGGACTAGAATACAGTGTGGATTTTGCATCTCTCTGAATTCTACAGTGCAGTCCTTTGGTCAAAAGAATAATGAAATGAAAAGTGTCAGTTTTTTTTTTCTTTTGCAAATTTCTATATTAGGATAATGAAATGCGCTATATGTGAGAAAATACATTTAACAGTATTCTTTAAACATAAAATGTCACTTTACACAAATTTAAGAAAGGAAATGTTCAGATCAATAAGGGAAAAGATTTGGATATATTGATGAATATATGCAAAATTCACATACATGTGAATCAGACTAGGTCATCTGTTCTATCCATTCATTCTATCCATTCTAGGACTGAACCCAAAAGTTTCTCACATGCATGACTCGAGATCCTACTCTGCTCATTGATACATTTGATGCCACTTGGCAATATAAAGCTGAGCAGTACACCTATTTCTGCTGCAGGTTCTTGAGCTGACCCTCAAGTCTTCTCTGCTTCGGCTCCAGCTAAGAGTCTGGGACGTGCACAGAGCCACACAGGAAGTGCACACAGTGGGAATGGAATGGATCAGGAGGGACTTCCCAAAACTCTTAGTCAGATAAGCTAACATGGAGTAGTTACATGGACAGGCATATTCAAAATTATTTTCCCCTCTGCAACTATGACTCTGGGGAAGGAATCTTAAGACACTTTCAAAGCACTTCATGGACTTTTATCATGGATGTAATGTTCATTTTAGATCTATATTACAATGACACTTATATTGTACTTTGGAAGCAAAACAAATATTGCTAATGAAAGCACTGAAAAGAATGAACCTTAATCCTATGGGTATGTGGAAAAAAATGCCCAGGGCAGAACAGGAATGGGTAGTTTCTGCATACATTCTCATCTTATAAATGAAAATATAAGTATTTTCCTGAAAATTTATTTGACTGAGACAGACAGACATGCACGCATGCACGCACGCACAGAATGAGAGAGAGAGAGCTAGACAGAGCAAACATACATTCCCCACCCCTCAAGAAAAGGCCTAACCAACATTATTTCTTGGTCCCAAAGCTCTGACAAATGCAGAAGACATGGTCTCAATGTCTTAAGGACATGCCTCTGAATGGATTATTGATATTTCATCCCACAGCTCTCCTGGTGGGTATTGAGTTTCAGCCGCCTCAAAGGTTGGCGCCAACCTTCTTCTCCTGTGCACCACAAACCAGAATTAATTGCAAATCAATCGAACAAAGTACAACTGATCAGTAAACCAATTAGTAATTTTAGCTGTTCATCCTGTCTTCATTTACTAAGGGGAAAGAAGTAGGGAGAGGGGCAGTGAAGTCTCGTTAGCAGCAGTTAACGTTTCATTTCTGCCTTGCTAACAGTGCCCTTGTAAAAGTAGCAACACATTTTAAAGAGCCATGCCCAAGATTAATCAGAACATTCCAGCAGCTGCAAAATTTCTATATCAGCATTTTCATTTCATAATTGATTATATCTGTCTGCCTGTCTGTCTGTCTGTCTATCTATCTATATCTCCTCTAGACACTGCCAGTGACTACCTTTCTCAAGCAATATTGCTTAAAGTGAAATTTCTCAGGAAAGCAGACATTTCCTGTTGAGGTGAAACATCAAAGACTTTACACAACACCCAACAGGGCTGCTGCTCTTATGTATCCGACATAACAATAGCTTAGATGACCTCTAATGAAATATCATATCATAAGCTGGTGAGGGTGTTTTTCTGGGAAAACCCATTGCAGCGTCTTATGCTCTTAGAAGTTGCTTACGCTGATGCTGCATCACTTGCACACGTGCAGTGACCCCATGAGGTTTTGCCCATTCTGAGTGTTTTGTTCAGAGTAGCAAAATGTAGTAGTAGAACCAAACAATAGGAATTGGGTAGATCCACTCTTCCATGCTACTTTCATATGTACACACTCACAGAAGTCACATTTCCACTTTTTAACAAAAGACTGGCTTAGCCTGCCTCGTGGATTTTGTCACAACATGGATGTCTCATGCTGTAACGCCTCAGTGGACTCATGTTCACTACACTCTTTCATCAATATCCCATCGCAGTGTTTAGCCTTGAAAGGCCTAAAGTCAGTGGGCTTTAAACATATTTGTATTTTAATATATATTTAATGTAGTTCCTTTCAAAGCATACTTTTCTGAAGCATCTTGTTTCTCAAAATACTCACAGAACACATGTTTTTGATACAGAAAAGGAAGTCAGGGTGTTTGGAAAATGTGCAATCCAGAGGATAACTAAGTTTGAATCCACACTTTATTCTTGGAGGTTCAGATCAGGCCAGGTCAAAGTAGAGAACACAAAGACCAAATTCTGAGCATCCCTGGGGCAAACTTGTGCCAGGGACATAGTGAGAAACCTTGTGGTGAGGAGGACTCAGAGTCAACTAGAAAAAGGATACAAATCAAGCAGACCCTAAACTGGAAGATTAATGTGTTTTAAGTTGTTACTTTGCTATTCAGTGATGACATAAAATGTAACTGTTTAACATTTTAAAGTAAGTGCCTAATAAAGGATGGATACATTTGTGGGTTTCACTTTCTCCCACATTCACTGTGTGAAAAATCTCCTTTCCCTGCAATATGAAGTAATGCACTGATTTTAATAAATTCTTTAAAAAACCCAAAACAAACTGAAATGAAATTCTAAGCTATCTGTGCACAAATCCAACAGGTGCAGCTTTTTTCCATCACAGAGAAGCACTGTGATACCTGCCTCCCATGTAGTTGTTAAATATGAGCAGCCCATCATAAATAAAAATAAGTGGCTGAATAAACAATGATTTAAACCTAGACTATGGTGAAGTGTTCAAAGCCTGGATGGATTAATTGTTCAGTTTTCTCTAGGTGGGCCCAGCATGGGCTGAAGCCCATTACTAGGGAAACAGGCTAAATCAAGAGCATTGAATAGAATTAGAGAAGTTGGTCCTTCTTCACATGTACTGGTTGTGTGTTCATGGCAAAATTCCAAATGGTGGTTTTACTTATAAATCCTGAATGTTCCAGGGACCTTCTCTTCTTCGAGAGCTTCCAGCGTCTTCTCTGCATTTCTTTTCCAAGAGATGTACACAAGCTAGCAGCTCTGAAATGGCCCCTTTCTATGGCAGTTCTGGGTGGATGCAGCACAATCTCTGAGGATGCTCGCCTGGGATTCCACTGTCACAGTGTGGGCAGCAGGTAAAGATGGACTTATCTTCCCAGGTGCATGGAGTCATTACTGTTCTTTCATTATGTTCAAAAAATTAACTATTGTTGTGATGATCATTATAGGCTGTGAGGAGCAGCACTGAAAATTTGCTATTATTATTATTATTATTATTATTATTATTATTATTATTGTGCTGATTGTGGTTTTTATTGATTTTTTGAGGAAATGAATGATATATACCTGTATTTGTATAAGTCATTGTTTTCTAATGGGAATCAATGCATAACTGCTCAGAGAGCTTCGGCTATGGGTGGTATAGAAATGTAATTAATACTAATAGTTATAGTAATAATAAATTCAAATATTTCACAGAGTGGAAAGTGTGCTCTGATTTTTATCCAAGGCATCAAATGAACTTTTTGCTCATCAATGTATATTGCATTTCTTAATCCAGTGCTTGACTATCTATTATTTTAAGTCTTAATGTTTTTAACACTTGTTCTCTTAAAGCATTTTTGCAAACTCTTCAATTGCATGTGTGTGTATCTGTCTGAAATTTTAGACATTTTCTGGAGTATCAGAGGACTTTGCCTTTCATCACTATGAAACGTGAGACACTCAAAATGTAGGTAATAACTGATAAATAATATGTTTCTACTAATGAATAAGTGGGGAAAAGATCCTCTAGCACAAAACAATGCTCTGCTTACAGGCATAAAAGCTTGATACCAAACCTGTGACTGGCTGCAACAGCAGTGGCCAGGTGATTGAAATTAACAGTTTCTTTCAGTTGTTCTAATTGAGACCAAAGGGAGTTCTGGAATTTGTTAAAGGGCGGCTCAAGTGGCTGCCTTCTTGAGGTTTTGCAATGCTGTTTTTCACCTTCCCCACACAGTTTAGTCTAACTCGAAAATGTCATCATTTAAAAACTCACCCTCATAGGGGCATTGCCTCCAAGAGGAAGGACCAGTTTGGGATGCAGTGTTACAATACAGTATTGGATGTTGTTGTTATGTCCCATCTAGTAATTTCTAACTTATGGTGACCCTTTGGAAGATGCCCTCCAAAACATCCCGCACCTCTTGTCCTATCTTGCAAATCCAGTGCTGTGGCTTCCTTTATGGAGTTAGTCCATCTCATATTTGGTCTTTCTCTTCTGCCTTCAACTGTCCCCAGCCTTATTGCCTTCTGCAGTGATCTTACCTTCTCTTTATGTGCCCAAAGTATGACAACCTCCAAGGGATGTTCTGCCTTGATTTGACCTATATCCTTACATTTTTGAAGTTTACATCTCAGTGCAAGCATATTAGAGCATTAGAAATTATTGCCATATGGAATTATGGAAAGAACATGGAGGAAAAGGAAAGGCATTCTCTTCTGGAAGTCCTCCATGCAAGGAAAGCTGCTGTCTACCTAAGTAATTGGTGAATTGTCAAATTGCTCTTACCATGGCAACTTGACAATTTGACAATACATCTACAATGGCAATTTGACAATATATCTACCAAATGAAATCTAATCTCATAATTTAAGACATTAGGCCTAGTTTTGGCCTCTGGAGCAGCACAGAACAAGCCTTTGGTCTCTGCTGTATGAAAGCCTTTCAGCCTAGGGAAGAATGGAGTGATCTAAACCTGCTTCAAGTTTGTTAAAAGAGATGTTCACCTATAAGGACCTCCAGTTGCATCCTTAAATCAGAGAATCATAGAATAGTAGAGTTGGAAGGAGCCAGAGGACCATCGGGTACAACTGCCAGCTCAGTTGAACTCCAAATTGAACCATTCTTTTCAGATGGCTGTCCTGTTGCATCTTGAATGCCTGTAATGTGGGAGAGTCCACAACTTCCCTAGGTACTGCTCTAACAAGTCAGGAAGTTCTTCCTGATGTTCAGTTGGTACCTGGCTTTCTATAACTTGAACCCATTTGTGTGTGTCCTGCACTCTGGGATGATCAAAAGATACTGGTCTTTCTCTGAGTGACAGTGCTATCATATCTTCCCTTAGTCTTCTTGTCTCAGGGATAAACATGTCCAGTTCTACAATCTCTCCTCATAGGGCATCACTTCCGGATCCTGGTTCATCCTTGTTGGCCTTTCCGGCTAGCCAACAAGGGTTGCTCTGAATCCTTTCCAGCTTGCCTGCATCTTTCTTAAACTGTGGAGCCCAGAACTGGACGCAGTACTCCAGGTGAGGCCTAGCCAGTGCTGAGCAAAGGGAAACTAGGACTTGACAGGATTTGGAAGTGATACTTCTTAATGCACCCTGAAGACCATTTGTGCTTTTTGCAGCCACATCACACTGTTGACTCATATTCAGTTTGTGAGCTAAAGAATTCCAAGATCCTTCTCACTTGCTGTTGAGCCAAGTATTCCCCATTTTGTAATGATGCTTTTGGTTTCTTTTTCCTTGGTGCAGAACTTGGCATTTGTCCCTACTGAATTTCATTCTGTTCTTTTCAGCCCAGCACTCCAGCCTGTTAAGATCACCTTGAATCTTATGTTTGTCTTCTGTGTTTTTAGCAGTTCACCTCCTGCCCCAATTTTATGTCTTGTGAAAATCTGATTTGTGTTCCCTGCACTTCCTCATCCAAATCATTAATAAAAATGTAGAGCACTGGACCCAGGACTGAACCCTCTAATATGTACCCCTTCTAAACTAATTTGTAAAATCTATTTTTAAAGTATCTATGAGGTGGTTGGAGGACCGCACCAGCCCTCAGTTTTCCAGGGAAGCTAGATTTTTCTTGGTACCCTGCGTTTTTTCCAATGTTGTTGCCTGAAGGGAATTACAATCTAAAAATGTCTGGATGCCACAAGTTTTCCACTCTTGACCTAAGGAGGTTGTGGCAGACAATAGGGCTCCTATTCCTTTTACTTCTGAAAATAGCTTTATGCCCAGATATGGATGAAGACCTTTCAGCACTTAGTTCATGGGGAGAATGGCACAGGTAGAGATGCACAAGAATTCCACACAGAGACATGGAAGTCTATCTAAAAGGGTCAAAGGTTAGTGAGTGTCCTAAGGGGAAGGCTTACTTGGTAGCGATAGGGGGCTGTAGCAAGTAAGCTTGGGACAAACCCTTTTGGAATGGATGGCTCTACATCTGTGGACTTCCTCTCATGTCATGCTCAGCCTGGTTCTGCAAAGTGAGCAGAGGCAATAGGACGTCCACGAACACTTACAGACCAGTAGGTCCACACACGGCAATCTTCCCGTCAGGTGCAGCTGCCCAAAGAGGATGCACATTACTGACTCCGCCCAGCTAACCTCACAAGGCAGACTGTCTGAGTACTGTTTCTAATCACCAGGGTAATTTGACAGGGAATTCTGCACACCCTCTTCTCATGACTAAAACTAGAGACATCTACTTTGGCTGTATTTCCATTCCATTTGGACCACTGCAACATTCTCCATGGGGCTGCCTTTGCAAGCTATTCAGAAAATTCAGCTGGTCCAGGATGTTTCAACCAGACTGGATAGGCAAGTTACAAGGAGCATGTGGCTCCAGTGATACAAATTAATTGGCTGTCGATCTGTTTCTGGGTGGAATTCAAAGTGCTGCTTATGAGATTCAAAGCCCTACAGTTTGGGACCAGGCAACCAAAATGACCATCTTATCTCATACTTAGAATTCCCAATCTTAACATTTCAGGAGAGGAGCTTCTTTCAACATGAGCCAGCTGAGGTGATTGCTGGTTTTCCTTGGTCGTCGTCTTGTTTTACTTGTGCTTTGCTCTACTAGTTTATCAACATTTATCAACTTGCATGAGCCACTGTAAGTCTCCGGGAGTTCAATTTTTGGCATGAAAGCAGAGTACAAACAAAAGTTGGGAGGCTAAACTTCATTTTTCTTAATTCATGCAGGTTTCAAAATTGGACTTTTCTTTTATATAATGTTGTTGTTAGTTGCGAAGTCGCGTCCGACGCATCGCAACCCCATGGACAACATTCCTCCAGGTTTATAGAATGTAGGTTATCCTTATATCCTTGTGCTTCTTCCTCGTGGTGAAGATTGCACAAAACTCTGAGTTTATTTATTTTTTAATCATGCAAGGGTGAGCTATAAATTAGCTTCAAAGGGCATCTCTATCCACAATCTAGTTAAATAAAACTGAATGAAAGATGATTTAATCCTATTGAAGCACATGGGTCTAAGCAGGCTTAGGTCCAAGTACTTCATCTTAACTGTGCTGTTGATCTGGCTGTGAGATTATCAAATCATGTACTCCAAAGCAGTTCCGCTTAAACCCATTGACTTTCTTCAGAGTAAGTGTTTCAGGATCAAAGCCACGATCGTGCTATGTTCTTTTTCTCTTGAAATTAATTAGAAACACATTAGGAAGTTTAACAAGATGCAAAGTTAAGTGTTATTGCATGTTTAAAGGAGAGTTTAATTCTGTTGCCATATTTCTCATTTTAATTGTTAATTTAAACCTCACCAGGATAAGTAAATGGATACAAATGCATAATTCATTTGTTTGAAGTGTGCACTTTAATAATGTGTCACTCAAATGCTGATACATTAGTCTGACTTGGAGAGAAACATAAAAATGCTGCAAATGAGGTTATTTTGCATTTTCTGTAATGGTATATCATGAATGGAATAGTTAATTAAAGGTATGGGGGAAATCCAGAGAGATTCAATTTGTTTGAAAAGGCTTTTTTTTTTTTTTACAAAAAAATGTCTGTGAATCAAAAACAAAATGCAACAAACAAAACTGGTGTAGCTTAATCCCATATAGGCTTTTCCCTCCTCCAGATGTAGTTGCTCTTGTGTTTCGTAGGGCTTAATCCCCCAAAATGATGCAGATTAAAGATGGGATGAACCTGCTTCCCATTTTCCCCCAAAGATCATATTCACATGTCATCAATTATCCTTTAGATATTAACCAAGTACTCAGATATTAGCCGAATATTTTCCAAATAACAGATTGTCATATTTGAAACTACCCAGTGTTTATCATCCATCCATCCATCCATCCATCCATCCAACCTTTTTCACATCCACCCATCTTCAAATCCTGCAACACAGTCCTGGTTAAAATGGGGTGGGTCCTATGGATTTCATTAAGTGTTTCCTCCCCTTACCATCAAATAACTTGAGTACTATCATTCAAGTGCCAATTCTATATCTATTGATCTGGAGACTGACACAGGGAGAGTTAGACAGAAATGCTAAGACAGAGGAATTAGAGGTTAGGACAGGGGAATGAGATGATGCATTAAGACAAATAGAACATATTCAAAAGGCTAGTTATTAAGGGCGGCTGTTCAAAGGAAGAATTGATTATCATCATCTGTATCCCATCTAGCTTCCTCATACAAGGAACCCAAGGCAGCTTACAAGGTTCTCCTCCTATCCATTTTTTCCTCACAACAACAACCCAATGAGGTAGCTTAGACTGAGAATCAGCTACTCAAAGCCACCCAGTTTTAAATTGGGCAACTAAATATATAAGAAATTCCTCGTATTCTGCGTAAGTCAATATGCTACAGTTCACTGAAATGATGGGAGGCTTCCCGAATCAGCAGACAGGCTGAGTTCCACACTCAGTGGTCTTTAGGGACCAGGCCCACGTAGGCATCCATGAGTGAAACTGTGATCTCTACAATCATCCAGATTTTCAGAACACTGTTTCGGAACTTATCTGGCCTTGTTTCTCACTTTCATTTGTGTGCTTTTTCAAACTGTAAAAGTGCATTTCTAAAACTGGAAAAGAACATTGTTTTACAAAGTTCATCAAATATACATACCCTTCCCCCCACAGAAAAGTAGGAAAATGCAGATTTTTCTAAGCCTGAATGCATGCTCAGAAATTTGTAAGCATTGTAAAAATATGTTTTCCTTTTCTCATTTGCAAATAGGACATGTCTGTGTGATTTGCAAACATACACATCTCTCTTATGCATCTCTCTTACAGGGGCCTCCAAGTTCTTCATGGTCCATTGAAATCAACAAGCTTCACTTCGGAGAAGACATGTCTACTTAGGAAAAGGAAACCATATGCATTGATACAAGATGCATGGCTCAACAGAACTGAAAAAGGAAAGACCTTGGAGTAATTGTGGACAACAGGCTAAATATGAGCCAAGTATGTGATATAGCTGCCAAAGGGGCAAATGCTATTTTGGAATACATTAATAGAAGTATTACTTCCTAAATATGAGAAGTACTAGTTCCCCTATACTCTCATTAGTCAGATCTCACCTGGAATACTGTGTCCAGTTCTGGGCACCAAGATTTAAGAAAGATGTAGAAAAATTAGAAAGGGTCCAGAGGAGGGCAACAAAAATGACCCAGGATCTGGAAACACTGCCATTTGGGAAGGATGGATAGAACTGGGTATGTTCAGCCTTGAGAAGAGAAGACTAAGTGGGGACATGATATTCCTGTATAAGTATTTCAAAAGTTGTGAAAAAGTTGAAGGTGAGATCTCTTCTCACCAATACCAGAGTGTAGGACATAAATTAATTCTATTTGCAACAATCCAGATTCAGGCTAGCTATCAAGAAAAGTTTCTTCACTGTCAGAGCAATACAACAGTGAAATCAGTTGCCTAGGGAGGTTGCGGAGTCTCCCACACTAGAGACATTCAAGGTGAAACTGGACAGCCATCTGAATGGAATGGTGTAAATTGGTGTCCTGGTTGGACCCGATGGCCTTCTTGGCCCCTGCCAACAATACTATTCTATGATTCTAAGCCTATAGCACATTTTTCATCGCCATGGCTTCTTTTCTGTGAGGAGAATGCAATGGCTTGCTGAAAACAGCAGCAACCTGCACTGAGGTATGACCATCTCTACAGCTACACAAATACCCAATTTAAGGCCATTCTTTAAGAGTTTCCAGGATTAACATGGAGTCAGTTTCCTTGGGAAATGGCGTGACTGAGATCCAAAGAGGGAGAACACTTCAAGGCAGCCTCTCTGGCACTGAAAACTTCCAGACTTACTAGTTCTGCCACCTTTAATTTAATCAATGACAAGAACATAAAGCAGTCCCGTTGTGAACCCTTCCTGGTGAACCACCATTCTCCCTGCTGTGGTGCACCATTGCCAAGTGGATCAGAAACATGACATGCATCGTTCAAGCTCTGAAAAAGATCTACTGCTTTAATTATTTTACAAGGTGCATGAAAGATGAATCATAAATTAGAAAACCTTTTTTTAAGGTGCAGTTTGACCTATATATTTCCACTGAAATAGCAGACTGTAGGTTGAATTTATGTTTTGTCTCCTGTGATGAAAAGTATTCTTAAAGTTAAAGCTGCCTTATCTTGTTCTGTAACACAGTTGCTGATATCAGTGATGTTTTTTCTCCTGTTCATGCAGGAATTTTTAAGTTGTTTAGGACACCATCCTATTATGAAGACTGTAGGCACCCAAACTTAGAGGCTTTTAAGCATACTATGCAGAACAGGAAGAATGGTGAAGGGGACCATTACCATCTTTCCACCCTGCATTTTCCACTACACAGGCTTTTCAGCCCTTTGAGCCAAAGTATCTCAGAGGAGAAGGAAAGGAGGCTAGAGAGATCTAAAGGTAGCTCATATCCTGACATGTCCATTCCTCCTGTCCCCTGAAATACTCCCTGGTTTACCCCTTGCCAAAGTTGCTTTCCCAACCTTGGAGAGCAGCTAATGAAGTTCCCATGCAAAGGAGACGGCAGCAGAATGTGGGTTCGAGTTCCCATTTCTGTGGTCAGAATGCCTTCTCCAGCCTTGGATCTGGGTCTCCAACGCATCCTGAGACACCCTCTAGGTGCTGCAGGATTGGTCACTCCATGATTTTAGATCTTGATGTGACAAATGGGATTTTGCCAGCCTGGGCAATATTACAGGACAGAGTATATCACTAATTAGTATATAGAAACAAGCAGACTGAGTTAACACAGTGAATCCTCATGATGTTGTAACCTTCAATTTACAATCCACCATCTATAATCTCATTTGATTGTAGAGGAGCATCTTTCATTTTTTCTTGCTATCGTAATTCATCATCACTTGGCTCAGAATATTAATTTGTCCAGCTGTCAATGTGTGCTGAGCAAAATGGGTGTATTCCTCTTTCACAGAGATGTGTGAGGAATCGGGTAAGGGGCTGGATGAAAATGCCTCTGCAAATTACACAGTGTGAAGCACGGCAACAGCAAGAGTTACCTCTCTTGTGCCTTGCTCTGTCCATTGGATGCACATGGGGTCTAAATATGCATTATGTTGGGAAAACCGTGAGCGAAGATGGCTGTACTGGGTGAAAATACATCAAAATACAGTGCTACCTTGCCTCACAAACTTAATCTGTTCCACGGCTCTGGTCACGACCCAAACTGGCTGTGAGCCAAGCCAAATTTCCCCATAAGGTTCAATGGAAATAAGGTTAATCTGTTCTGTAAATATTTTTTTTAATCACAGGAAAGATGGGTGCGATCGCGGGCACACTTGGGTGGGGAGACAGGTGTGATTGTGGTTGCGCTTGGGTGGGAGACAGGTGCGATAGTGGGTGCACTCATGCAGGAAGATGGGCGTGATCCCCCACCCTCCTAGCACAATCGCAGCCATCTCTCCCCACCCTCTCAGCACGACCGTAATCATGCCCATGCAGGTAAGACAGGCTCGATCATGCGGAGTTTGCGACCTGAGGAAATTTTTTTCCTAAATTTTTGTTTGTGAACTGATTTGGTTGTGAACTGAGGTTCCACTGTACAAATATTAGGAGAAATGGTGGGCATGTCGTGAGCAGAGTCAGCTGGCGCTGGGAGTCAGACTAGATGGCCTGGGAGGCCCCTTTTGACTAGGTCTGTTTCTATGTTTCTAATTGCTTATAGATCTCTCTCTCTCTCTCATATATATATAGATATAGCTATGGATTCAAAGTTCAGGAGGAACCAAATTGAAGACTGGAAAAATTCTCAAAGTCCAAGAAGAATTAAATTAAAGACTGGGAAAATGGCTAACTGGAACTGATAGATTCATCCATATATACTTCAAAGGCACCTTTGATACCACAAAAGCTTTCCCCCTCACAGTTGCAGGGAAGTTCTTCCAGTCACTTCTTTGGTGAGTTCAGAGTTCCCATTGTCTTTCAGGTTGGCTTTGATGATCTAGGTCCCCTTCTATGAGAACAATAGGATTTTTTCCCCTTTTGATTCCTTCAGGAATTACCTGAAAGAGTCCTAGAATGCATGCCAGCTGGTAAATCCCAGCTGAAAAAGTGTGTGTTGTTTCTTCTTTTTTGTAAAGAAACAAAATGAAAATGCTTTAGTTGTAAGAGAGAAATAAAGGCAAATATATAGTTCAGTTTCTTGGTCATTTGAAAGAGCAGCACTATCAATAAATAATGTCAATCACAGTTTGGAAGACAGAAAATGAAAGGATGGAGGCTGTGTTGAGGTAAGTTCCCAAGGACATTCAGAATTGAGTAATGGTGCATTTCTGCTGGTCTTCCATCTCCTGAGGAGGAGTACCTTAACACAGAAAGCAGCTTTAGGCTTTATTTTGATATACATGCTTGCATTAATAAGGTTTACAGTGCAACTTGGTTGTGCCATGTGTCCAACTTTAGGAGAGGCATTCCTCAGTAGACAGTTCTCTCTTGGAATACATCCTACATTTGAAGGGCTGTTCAGGCCAAATGCAGATTACAAATGAAGACTAATGACTATCTAAATCAATTGTAAATAGAAGTGAACACCATCCCCAAGTATAAACAAGTAGTGCATAAAAGAGTAGAGATTGGAGTTGAAATTGGATGATACATTGTCAAAAGAGGGCAGGTACCACCAGAAAAAACAAAATCCAGTTTGCCTAAGGTTAGTTAGTTATTAGATTTATATACTGCTTTTTTCTTTTCTAAAGAGCTCAAAGCGAGTTGCATCAGCCTCCTGTTGCTGCTCTCTATCTTATCCCCACAACAACAACCCTGTGAGGTAGGTTGGGGTGAGAGTTTGTGACTGGCCCAAAGTCACCCATTTGGCTCCATGGCTGAGCGGGGACTAGAACCCAAATCGCCTGAGTCCCAGTCATCTGCTCTTAACCGCTGCACCATACTGGGTCTCCATAGTTATATTATGGTTGTGCTTTTACAGCTTTATACTTAGTATATCTGATTCAGTTTTAAGATTGCATGATGCCTATATAATTATAAAAGAATAAAAATGCAACTTATTTACAAATCTGCTTTTTAAAGTTAGACTTTCTGTGACTTATATGAACAGGTCTTAGGATTTTAAGACTGCCTTATTTCTGCTGAGATTCTTTATTATGAATTGTAAGACATTGAACACTAGCACACTATATTAGAATCCCTACTTTCTTGCATGTAACATCCATCATTGTGTATCATCCTTCTTTACTCTTATTCTATGGCAATTTGGAGCAGTAATTTCCCTACCTTTTAATCATACAAAATGGAATATCTGCTTCTCTCTCTCTCTCTCTCTCTCTCTCTCTCTCTCTCTCTCTCTCTCTCTCAATAGGGTTAGCAGAAATCCATATTTATTTATTTATTGATAAATTTATTTATTTATCTGTCATATTTATATAAGCACTGAACATATGGAAAGGTATCTCTAAGTGGTCTACAAAATTTATCATCAATATTACAACACAATTAAATACATAAAATTGCTATTACATTAATACATTGGAATCAATGAAACAACGCTGTGATTACAAAGAAACAGACTGGGGAGCACATTTACTTGGGTAAACAATTGGTGCCTCAAGCACGGTGCAGTCGGTGCCTGTCGAGGGAAGGCTGGTGGCCCCTCTGAGTGGTGGAACACTGGGCAGATCAGCCAAAGCAGAACAAAGATGTCGTGAGAGTTGGAGCCAGGGGCTACGAGAGGCAGAGCAGAACTCTACCTGCTATTCCAAGTGTGGCTTTATAGATTTAAATAGGGGAGTGTGATCTTGGCCATCTCATTGTCAGTGACTTTCATGATTATCACAACACAGTCTGCCTTGTGGTGCAGCCACATTGGGTTGGCATTTTCATCAAGATCTCTTTCTCCAAGCTCTCTTTCTTGGTCAGTCATCCCCAGCTCAGACCCCATCAGTTCATACTGGAAGATGAGATTCACCCCCCCTCCAAAAAAAACCCCTTGCATTCTTTGCACTTGCTTACACTGAACCACATTTGCCATTTTGACCCCATTTGTTCCAATTTGGAGATATCCTTTTATGTCTTGTTGCAAAAGACTGCATCCTGAACCTTAGAAACTTAGATAAAATTAAAGCAAGGGCTCAGCAGCAATGAAAAAATCTGTTTAGGCCTTGTAAGTTGTTTAGCATGTCAGTCTAGGCCTTTTTTCTCCTCTGGCAAATCAAATTTAAAAGATCCATCAATCTTGATCTTTCTAAGATGTTTCCTTTTTTGAGAGCAAACTTGTTCTTTCCTACTTTTGTATAGGTTTCTTTTTTTTTAATCTATACGAACATTCCTAATACATGCATTTTCTGTACATTTTAAGCGGACACACTTTAGATTTTCCAAATACTGTTCTGTGAACACCTTTCTCAAATATACACATTTATTGCAGTTTCTCTAGTATTTTCCTAGGATTTTCTAGTATTTTTCCAATATTCTTCTAGCATTTCCTATTATTTTGCTAGTATTCCCCTATTTCCCCCAGTACAAAATGTTCTGTCCTTGACAGCCCCGCTCAACTCTTGCTTACTCAAGCTGTTGCTTCCTTTATTGAATCAATCCATTTCATATCTAATCTTCCCAAATTTTGGAATGCAACATTTTCTTGGCTTTGCTAAACACTTCAGAACTTTGAATTGGGCAGAGCCACAAAAAGAAACCCTCAACTGAAAGAATGTGTTCTTTATCACTAGTTAAAAGACAATAAATGAGAAATTTAACTAGAACATTATTTGTTTGGTGATCAAAGGAGGAAGACTCATCTTTTGGTTTAAGCCAGATTTCAGTGCAAGAACCTGTTCGGCGAGAGCACAAGGTTTTCACCTGTCAGCACTAGCTGGATATTAGTTTCTCAACATGAGTGACAAGGGAGACTACTGCTGTTTTTCTCGTACTAGACATTCTTAATAGATGAGCTTGGAACAGAAGATAAAGTTTCTGTTGTCAGGTAGTATGCTATTTAAGCTGCCTCATTTGCTTAAAGAGATATTTACACAATACCTCAGGGTATTTTGCCTCATAAATAGATGTTTCACACAAATCGCATCTCCCTCCCTTTGATCCAAGAAGGAGCAGCCGAGAATGTTAGTTCTGAAACTTTCCTCCAAAATAATTAGTAAAAAGATCCTAGTGGAATCCTCACATGACTGCAGGTCTGGCGCTGTTTTTTCATGGAAACTCTGGAACACATGAAATGAAGAAATGACTCCTAATGGCAGAACACATCGTTATTATTGCTGTTATTAAGATCATCTTAACTCTTTCAGATCCAAGCAAGCAATGTAAACCTGGAAAAGAGGCAGCTCCTCAGCACAAGGAAATGAGGGCTATTGGTTGATTATATGCAATTATTATAGAATTACAGTCGTACCATGTGAGAAACAACTTGCTTCTCCAGATAATTGTGATGCTGACCCAAAGAACTCCAGGTATTCATGATAAAACTCTCCCTAGTCATCTGTCTGATAAAAGTGAGAGGTCAAGTTGTCAGAAAGTGAAATTACTTCCTAAATAACGGCCTTGTAGCAAATGTTCACGTTCACTTTCTGCATCACAATTATAGCAGAAAAGAAATGGAAGAGAGATCTGAAAGTTAGAGAACATTATTATTAATATTTCTTTAGCATATAATGAATGAAAAGTACTTCTATTTTATTTTATTATTTTTAAAGTGTCTATAACACCCAAGAGCCAAAGTTCTCTATCTCATTTATAGCAATTAAAATCCTAAAATGCAATATCAATACTTAAAACTAAGGTACATAAAAAATAATCACCAAACAGAAATGAGTGGCAGTGGAAATATTTGAAATAAGGACAGATTTAAAATAGCAAATGAACATTAAAATGAAAAAATAAGAACAATAAGAAAATTAAAATAATTAAAAATAGTTTTTACTTAGCACTGAAAACAACACAGTATAGGCACTCTGCAAGCCTTTCTGGAAAGCTCATACCAAAATGGGTGCCAAAGCAGAAAAGGCCCTCTTCTTAGTGTCCACTTACCCTTCCTCCTTTAGCTAGAGCTCCCAGAAAAGGACCAATGAAGATATCCTCATGGTGCAGTGGTGTATAAGAGAAGAGACTATCCTTTGTCACACAGACATGTGAATTGTTTCTTTTATAGAGTATTTATCCACTTTAAGTAGGAATCGATATAATGGTATCAAAGAATGAACTTCATGAAATCTGGTTTTGTATAATGCAAGAATGTAGAACCTGTTCTAAGTCGAACATCCTTGGGATAACCTTGGGCAATCACTACCAGGGACTAGCTAGTGTTGCAAGTTAAAGAACAAAAAAGGCATTCATGAAAGTGTACGTGAAAATAGAACTGACTGGCAATATATCACAGCAATGCATTAACAACAAAATATATTTAAGTGAAATCATAAGTCTTTAACAGTGTGGTGGCAGCCAGGTTTGGTGGTTGGAACGTTGGACTAGGACTTCAGAGATCCAGGTTCTAGTCCTTAATCAGGGTCCTCAGGTAACTCTGGGCTGCTCACAAACTGCTAGCCAACCGTACTTCACAGGGTTGTTGTAGGAAAAAGCAGGGAGGGTGAAGATTATGGAAGCTGCCTTTGGGTTCCTTGAGAGACGAAAAGGGCAGGATATAAGTGTGATGATGATGATGATAACAACAACAACAACAACATCAACAACAGCCCAACCCAGACCAGCCCAGACCAGATCAGACCAGGAGTTGAAACAGGCTTATAAAACCCTAAGTCCAACAGCCTACTCTGCTTGCACATATGATCAACCATCCAGCTGTTGACTTGCACCTTTCCAGTTTACTGAAGATGACTGGACATGCTAGCTATATATCAAGCTATATATCTCATGGGGTGGCCAAGCCAGAGCTCCAGAGCTTCATGGGGCTCTTTGAGTTTATTTTGCAGCTTCTGCTCACTGCTGTGGGAGCCTGCTTGTGGCTCTCAAGCATCTGACATATATTGTATGTGGCTCTTCTGTTGAGCAAGTCTGGCCACCTCTGCTACATCTACATCATCATCATCATCATCATCATGATTATTGTTATTTAACAGGAACACTTGCAAAATTTGTAGGATTTTACTCTGGGGAAACTAATTAGTCTACAGCTTCTGAATAGAGTTGCAAATTAGAACATGGTCTCCTCTAGACCTCTCAAATTTAAGAGGTCATTTTGTTCTCCTTTTGTTTAATGCTTTTTAGCAAATTGGAATAGTTTGAAAACACAGTGGCTGCCATATGGATTCTGCTTGCTTATGTAAATCCTTGAAAGTGACACTACATCATGATGAACCATCTCTTCCTTGGGTAATTGTACAGAATAAAACATGGCTGCTCTCATGTACTGATGAGGGGAGCCATTTTGTTTGTTCCATACAGGGTTCCTACAAAGCTTCTGAACGTGACATAGGCTTTGATGATAGCCTAAAAGAATATGTATAAACCAATTAGAAAAAAATGAAGAAAAGACATACAAGAGGCACTTGAAAGATGTTGTTGCAGTTTGCTACTGTCACGAGTGGGAAAACCACCCTTTCAAGAGCCTCCTGGGAGTGTTCAATCAAAATAGCTTTTGCAGTTTATCCAGACAGACAGGAGAGACATGTGGCATGTAGGCAGTCCTCAAAGGGACCACCAAGATGGAGTTTGTACAAGACGTTTTATAACCTATCAGTTACATACAGAGTTTGGGGAAGGGCTGGGGGATCATGTACACAGTATTCTAAAGGCACAGTAGAATAACACAAAAAGGTTGGATGGGATTAACTTTGGAGGACTTGCCCTGTTGACATGAGTATATGTATATTATGTTTTTAGATGCTTTTAACTTTTCTGTACACTGTTCTGAGAGCCTTTTGCTAACTGAACAGTTTATTCAAACCAAAAATAAATAAGTCAGCCTAAAATTTATATTGTTGTGTTTATATTGTATTTTAATTCAATTATGTTTTATGGTTTGTTTGTTGCTGATATTTATTTTTATTTGTATCTCTCTCTCTCTCTTTATTGTGCTGTGAGCCACCCAGAGAGCCTCTGGCTATTGGGCCGCATACAAATGCCTTAAATAAATAAATAGATAAAATAAGGACTCTCTCATCCATGATTTCATTGCAGATGAGAGGGCTCTCCTAGCTGTGCCCTCTTGGGTACTCAGGGCAACCCCAGCGTCAATCTGAGGTTGGGTGTGGGGAATCCAAGGCGCCTCATATCACTCCATTTTATTCTCAGACAAACAACCTTGTGAGGTTGCTCAAGTCAGGAGCAATTGACTGGCCAGGCAGCTCTCCAGCAAAGGAGCTTCTAAAGGGCATTCTTGTGTCACTTAATGGAGTTGCTTTCTCATCTCTTCTTTTTAGAGGGCAATATAAACAAATTCCTCATTCTAGCATTCTGTGAATGGAGCAGAACCACATGCCGAAAAAGTGGCCACAACAGGAATCATTTTGTTAAGGTGATCTGAGTTTGTGGAGAATTCGTCTAGCTTGCAAAGAGCTATGCTGTGATCTCCTACACAAATTCCATTTCAGGGATTTAAATCATGTGAATCATGGGGTCGGGATATGCCCGGGCACCCTGGTGGTATCCTTACGCATGAACAAATAAAACCAGTGTCCAGCAAGTGGGGATAAAACCACCCGTCAACAATAAGATTCCTGAACAACGTTCAGTGCAGCATGGTCTTTCCATCCCTTCCCCACCCCTTTTATTTAGCTGCATAGCATTGTATGTTTCCTGACATTATTTAGCTTGGAGCAGAGTGTGGCAATCCTCACAAGCTGGACAGCTGCCCAATGTTTTTATTCCAAGCCTGTGCAAACGGCTGATTCACCGTAGCCTTATTTTTCTTGGCAACTCTTTCCAAAAGTGTCACTTGTCTACAGCCAGACACTCACACTGGTGTTGTTCAGGAGTTCTGGGCTGCTGTTCTACATTTTATTACCTTCTGCTCTCGGCAGGCCATCAGTGCAAGTGCTGAGACATTGGAGGTTGGGTTCACTGCATCTGCTGATCCTTAGATCAGTGTGTCATGCCTGTATAAAGAGTCCAGTTAGCAAGACTGATAGCTGTGCTCTATGCAAGCACAGTGAATTAACTGTTTGCTGTTCCCTTAAGCACATTCAGCTTAGCCTCCCAGTTTCCCTGCCTAGCAACCCTGGGCCAAAACAGACATTAATTTAAACCTTGGCCTAGTAGGTGCATTTCTTTTCTTTCTTTTTTCTTTTTTAATTTTTTATTTAGCATAGGCAGAAGAGAATGGGCTATGCATCAGGAGTGTAGCACAGAAAGAAGCAAGATGGTAAAATGTGGATCAGGGACCCTATACATGCTGTAGAAAAAAACTGTCAGTGAGATACAGAGGCAACCTTTTAAAAATTATTTATTTATGTATCTTAATATTTATATACTGCCCCACTTCCAAGATTCTGGTGGCTTACAGGAAATTAAAACCAACGGTGATTAAAACTGACTAAGACAACATATTAAATTAAACTGACATGAGAACTAATCTGGGAAGGCCTGTTGGAAGAAATGCATTTTTAATTTCCTTTTAAAGTGGGAATTTGTGGAATCAGATGCATCTTTCCTGGATGACCACCCCACAGCTGTCAGTCCCTGGTTGTGATGTTGTGTCAGGACAAAATGAGCAAAAGCTTTGACATAATGTGGCTGCTAAAAGTCTGACATACACATGGAAGGTATAACATCATAACCAACAGTAATAGCAGTTATAATAATACGTAATGTGAAAGTAAAACCAATGCACGGAAGGTCAATGATCATATAAAACTAATATAAAATCAAATAACAACGTTAACCATTAAAATGTCAGGAAAATAAAAAATGTTTTGACCTGGTGCCAAAATATATACAGTCACTGCTGGTTGCAGCTCTCTGTGGAACTGGTTTCATAACTGGGACACCATAGCTGAGAAGGCCCTTTCCCTCGTGCACACCTTCCTTACCTCTTTTAAAGGTGGCTTCCAGAGAAGCCACCATAGATAACCTTAGGGTCTGGGTATGTGCATATGGGCAGAAACACTCCTTCAGATATCCAGGGCCTAAGCATTACATTAATAAAGCAGGCGGGGGCTTCAACTGGTAATCAATGCAACCAGATAAAGAATGGGGCTTATGTGTTCATCCCTGCCCATCCCTGTCAACAGGTGAGCTGCCCTATTTGTACCAACTGAAGTCTCCAGACTGTTTGCAAGGTCAGACCCATGCAGAGTGCATTGCAGTAGTCCAAGCACAAGGTTATCTCTGCCTGTCCAGGTAGGGGCATAGTTGGTATATCAACTGAAGGTAATGGAGAGCACTTCCGGCCACAGATGCCCCCTGAGATTTCAGGGACAATTCTGGGTCCAGGAACACCCCAAACTCCACACACTGTCCTTTAGGGAGAGTGCAACCCCATCTGGACAGGGCGATATCTTGTCTCTGAACTAAGGCTACCCCTTCTATTTGCATGGTGGTTGTTAAATTTATATTCCACCTTCTTTTCTTCTTGCAAGAAATTCCAGACAGCTCTCATGGTCTTCTCTTCCTTTCATTCTCACAACAAGCCTGTGAAGTAGGTTAGGCTGAAATCCAGGGACTGGCTCCAAGGCACCAGATAAGTTTCATGGACAAGAGGGGACTAGACTCCTGAGTCTTGGTCTATTAACCGCTGCACCAAGCAGGCGTTCTGTTGTCATTCAATTTTTGTGAGCTTGTTCAGGACAGGATTGTGTCTAACCTTAGGAAGCAAGCTGGGGTATAGAGCTCTGAAAGATTGAAAACTGGTTCCAAGACCTGCTTGAGGAAAGCATTGCTGTGCCTTCAAGCACATGGCAGCTGGAACACTTTACTTGACACAATAGTGGACAAGGACACCTTTTCTGGGTAGAACTTCAAACTGAACCATAATGGCAGGCTGATGGCTACACTTACCAACAAGCCAGTGTACATAACCCCACAAAGTGATATTTTTCTGAAATTAAGAACCAGCTGCAAGGAATAGTCAATATTGTGCCAGTTTTGAATTATAGCATTTGTCCACCAGATCTCATACAGGCCAAGATAAAAAGCATTTCTGCAAGCAAAAAAGCACATTTCTCCCCCCACCCCCCTATATTGCAACAAAATATTGAAGTGCTCTATTGAGGTGGAGACCTCATTAATTATTTGATTTACAGAAAAAGAAGACAGAGGGAAAAAAGGGTCCTAGCTAATGCCATGATGCACCATCTTGAGACTTAAGATCTTTTTAATGTATTCACCAGCGAGGCAGCTGAAAGGGGAAAGAGAGAGCTGAATGGATCCATTAATTTAATTGAAGCAAGCCCTGACAACAGATAAAACATCTCAGGCCCTGCTTCTCTTCAACCCACATCAGCTCTATAATAAACAGTCAATGATCCATACACATACACAAAAAGGACTAAAGATACACATCAACTCTAGAGACTTCAAGGCCAGAAAATATCAGCAGGCTTTCTCTTCTTCACTCAGTAACACATAAGTATTCTACATCTCCACCATGTATGCTTTATTGTGCAACAGAACAATCCTGGCGTGAGCTGTAAGTAATTTGGTCCTCCTAAGGAAAAAGTTGCATGTGGGGTATTTTTTTTCAGGCTTCTCAGAAAAAAGCACTCTGTCCTTTGAATGATGGAGATGGCAGCCAGGAAATTAGTTTTACCTGGACATTGAAGCAGGTTGCAGACTTATGTACTCTTAGTATCTGGATCCCATGGACAAACAATTCTAAGCTGTGGCCATTTCTCTTCCATTGGTCAGCAGAGTTTTGTACTATGTGTGGTAACAGGTCTACAGCAACTAGCTAAAAGTGTTTTGCAATCATTCAGTGGACTTAAAGATAGATTGACATAAAAAGCATAGTTTTTTTTAAAGCAAATAAACAACATATCAGGGGCATGCAAACCCTTTTTATCTGAGCACTGTATTTCCTTGCAGGTTATGTGCTGTGGTGGATGGGCCAGCATCAGTGATGAGCACAGCCAGAACCAAAAGTGGCAAGTGCCACTCTTTTCTAACTTTTTCCCAAAGTGGGAAATAGCTTGGCAAATTGCTTCTGGAACCAATCCAGTGGTGGATAGGACCAAAGGTCAATATACTAAAACTGCCAGTATATTTTTGCTTACCTTTTAGTAACTAAGCACTGGAGAAGGCACTTCATTTTTTTAGCATGCAGGAAAAAATGCTGCAAAATCTGGGAAACTACAAACAAATATCAGTATTGCAAAAGGGGTCACGACCATCAGAAGCTAAACACATCTAGGACCTAGACATATCTGCTGAATGTTATCCACTGGTTTTTGCATTTCCTGAATTTTCTGTTACAGATTTCAGCTGAAAAAATACACACGTTAAAATATGATTATTGTTGATTTTATTTCTACACCACCCAATAGCCGAAACTTTCTGGGTACTTCCTAACAAAATATATTTTAAAGTGCAACTTGCAAATGATTGTGGAAATGTAACAGATGTATAGGTGAAGACATGTAAAGTAAGACAAAATGAGCATTTGTGTTATACTCCACTTTTATGTTTAGTAAACACTATAATGTCTTATAAGAACAACTGAAGAAAATAAGAAGAGCAATGGTGGATCAAAGCAAAATCCGTGTGCACCAGCATCCTGGTTACAATGTGGCCAACCAGATGCCTTTCTTGGTAGCATCCTGCCTATTTATCGCAAGTAGCATATGAACATTGGTCATCAATAGCCTTCTCTTCCATAAACTTGCCTTATCCCTGTTTAAGCCATCTGAGTTGTTGGTCATCACCAGTAAAAGATTATAATTCACTGGATAAGTGAATTATAATCTGTAATTGTGCACTATGTGAAGAAATACTTTCTTTTATGTCCTACTAATCAAACTTCAATGGGGTGACCCCTGGTGTATAGTACTGTGAGAAAGGGAGAAGAACATTTACCTGTCTCATACATACAACATTTTATACAGTAAATGCCATAAAGAGGAAAAGTAACAAATGCAGGATAAAACTACAATATAAAAAAAGCAATGAACTGAAATATTAATTTAAAAAGCACAGATTACCTTCCGGTGGTTTTATGATTTGGTTTTTAGTTGATTCCCATCAGCGACGGCTGTCCATTTCCATATGTGCAATTAGTCTATTTCTGGTCTGTATAATTGTTACAGTTTGTTTTGTCCAATTCCCACATCAGTCTGCATTTTATGTTTGAAAAATCCAGAAAAATATGCATGCATTGCATTTTATTTATTTTCACACATCATTTCTCCTACTGTACTCCCTTTGTACACAATGTATGGGGAAAATATTCGCTCCGCAGTTTTAAGCAAACTGCTGGTTTTTTACTTAGTGGACTAATAAGATCAGAATGCAGTTATTTCAAATGCACACTTGTCCAAATTTAGCGAAGCAATTACCCTGCCTCATAAAATGGGTACAAAATGCATTTATTAGGAGGAAGTTGCAAATAGAAAGATGCATTTTAGGGAAATTGCATATAAACTGAGCATTGCATGGAAAAATGTGAAGAATTTAGATGTGAATTTTTGTAGTTTAAATTGCAGAAATATGTGATTAGTTTTTTTTTCCTTTCAAGGGTATTTTAGAGGGCAAACAAGCAAGCAACACAAATAAGTTGAAGAAAAATTATAATCAAGAACACAGACATTCCTGGAATATCAATCAATCAACGACTGCAATTTGTTCAAATAGAATGATGCAATACAAGCAGCAAAGTGTTTACCTCCTTTACTTTCAACCTTAAAACATCAAAGCCCACAAATCTTAGTAGTTCTCACATAGTGTGGCATTTACCTTATGCATTAATAACCTACTGGCATTTGCCCAAGAAAGCAAGCTTAAAAACATAAATAAATCTCTAAATGATGCATAGAAAAATATTACCTTCAAACTGATTACAACAAGGCACTTTCTCGGTATGAGATGTATAAAGTATGTGAAGATCAATGTGAAGAACATAATGTTATGTAAGAGGTAACATTCATTATTTCCACTCACAGAGCCATAAAGTCGGACTCTGGCAGGGATGAAGTACTTCTTCCCCAGGAATGCGGATTGAACACCACTCATCGCATGCACTGAAAAAGGACTGGAGCTGTTTGGGGACTGTTATCCTTGGTGAATGGGATGAGATCTAATCCCCCAAATTCCAGCAAGTCTGTTGAGGATTTACAAGAAGAAATTTCAATGCACATTCACATGCATAGTTTAATTTGAAATATATTATAGAGTTGCTGATAAATGCTAAGTGCAGATTCTAAATATTGCCTCTAGGACACTGGTGGCATAATGCAGAGGAGGTGGAAGGTCCAAACAAGCTAAACCAGACACAGAAACATTCAAATGTTTCAGAACTGCATGAAAGACTGGATCTTTATGCATATTATTGCTTACTGCATCATAGCTGATTAGAAATACAGGCCTTGCAGGTCTGCATGTGGGTTGAAAGTCTTTTGAAGCAGAGTAGATAAGGGAAAAAGGCTTGGTGTATGCCGTTTACCTCCCCTTTCCTAGGTAAGGCCTGCAGAGCATGATGGAGGCCAAAGTCCTGGAGCTGAGCAGAGTAATCCCCCCTGCCTCCAGGTCATGTGAAAAAGGAAAAGGCTTTGAATGGGGCACAGTGATCTTCTCTTTCCTTTCATGCAGATCATGAGAAAAGATCTGAGCAATTTCTCATACCCCGGGCTGAACTTCTGTAGGGCAGCCACTGGTATCCAGTGAGGACAGTCCTGATTGGCACCTCACCCTTCTCTATGCCTTAATAGCCTACTCTCATTTCTCTCTGCCCTTGATTTGGCTGAATCTGCTCTCCCTCCTTTCTGCATTGTCCACAGATCTTGGCCAGACACTTCCTCCCCCTCTCCTTCCATCTCCAGCAGGCCTGTTTGCTCTCCTAGATGCATATCCATCCTCTTCATTGCCTGGTCCATCAACATCTCAGGGAGGACACCATCATCCCCCAAATGCAAGGATAGCTTTGTTGGGGCAAGAGCCACCCTTGATGTGGTGTCTGGATTGCAGCTCCCACAACCTGTGCGTAATGTATGCACAAGGATAGGTTGAAAGGTTTACTTGACAGTGCAAACTAACGAAAGAAGATACTGAAAGTATTTCTGGAATCTGTCCATGTTGTATATCGACAGCTCTCTGAAGAACTGGAATACTGTGTTCTTATCTCCAACATGAGTTCCAACAGTTCTTAGGTAGTTAAGACCCTCATTATCAAATTCTTGACATAAATACATACATTTTGCAGGAATGTCATGCAATGAGAAGTTGTTGGAAGACCAGCTGAAATAAAGCAAGCAAGCATGCTGTATCTAGTAAGAAATGAATTAGCAGACAGGATCCATATCAAAGGCTCACATACCTTGGCTCCTGTTTCTTTCGCTACGCCACAATGCCTAATATTAATCCCACAGAGGACAACCTTGTTGCAAAGCGCAGTCCTTATTGGGAGAAATTCAATCTCTGCTTTAGCTCAGGGCCTTGTATATAAGAACAGTTGGGATGAGTGGTGCCTATTCTGTTCACCCATCTTTCAGTGCCTCAGCACATTAACCTTTTCTTTCCCAAGGCCATTCTCTCAAATACATGGGATGGATGAATAAGAGCTGTTTTCTTCCCCGCAATTCAATAATTGCGTGTTCATCTTGCCCATCTCTCCTTGCATATAATTAAATAAGTCACACACATGCCAATATTTAAAGGTTTTGTCAGCGCTTCCATTATAAATTCCAATTTTCAGTAATTTATAATAGGCCTGTGTGTTTGCCTGGAACAGAAGGGAGATGAAAATCTTGCTAGTTATAACATAAAATCCTAGATATGAATAGTGATTTGTTTTGGGCTATTTGGCAGGGGATGGAAGTATTTGGCAAGAAGCAAATGCAAGTGAAGCAAAGGAGACTGTATGGTTGAATATTACATAATGCTGAGGAGCGGTCCCTGAGAAGTCAAAAGGTGCTTCAGAAGCTTATTCAGTAACGCACTAGAACTTCGGGGAACTGAGCACAAAAGTTCAAGGCTCAAGGATTTTTTCTTGTAGCACTGTTCTGAGCATGCCATGTAGGCCTCTGTAGCATGACCTACCAAGCAGTACGCGGTCAAGCATTGTGGTCCAGGCAGTTGCTTACAACTTCGCCGTTTGTGTAGATGGAGGCAGCAAGCAAAACAGGGAGATTTCATGGGGCTGGTGAGCTGCATTTAGCTTTGCAGGAAATGTAGGCCAGGGCTCAGGGAAAAATTGCCTGAAGTCTCAATTCTGGACCAGGCAAATCAACACTCAAGTATTCTTTGAAATCCATTTCTACTGCATTGGTTTGACTCCATTCCAAACCTATAGTAGCCCCCTATAAATTATGAATTTATGACATTCTATATACAATTATGACATGTTATCCTTCTTGCAAGATGCCAGAGACCTGTCATCTTCTGCAAGCGACCATTTTAGAATCTCCTTCATTGTCTTATTGGTTAATCATACTGAATTATATTTCTTATTTGAAGGATGCCCCAGGTTTCTTATGTCTCAAAATAAAACTGCCCCTCCTTTCTTGCTAATTCAATAGTGTGCAAAGGAATAAGTAGCAGTATGTTTCATAAAACAAACAGCAATTTAGAAACTGTGACAATTGTTTTTAAATTGGGCCATCATGTGAACTGTAATGTACGAAGGTATCATAATTTAAACTTTGTAAATCAGATCCACTCTCTGTAAGATAAAACCTGTTGATTTAAAAACCAGATTATTTTTAATCTGCCCATAACACAGGTTCACTGGGTAGATTGTGCAGCTAAAAAGAACAAAAAGCCAGGCACAAAATTTTAACATTTTGCTGTTTATTTTGATCATCATACGTGTTTCCACCAAAGAGTGAAAACTAAGTTTACAGTAAGAGATGACAATATATGGCAAAGCTTTGTGGATGAACTGCTCTAAAGAGTTGCACTTGTGTTTGCCATTAGTTTTAGCCATTTCACATGCAGTTTTCATCCCCTGCTGCCTTCATGTTCTCTTTTATGGAATTGTAAGTGAAATGTAACTCTTTCCTATGTGAAAAACTGCATATGTGGCACACGTAATTTTCATCTCCAAATTATCAGTATTGGAAAATGTAAATTGTGTGTGTGGCCTGAATGCAACAGAAAATTGGCCACACACACACATACACACCCTAATCGCATAAGTATGGCTGCTGCCAAACC
This sequence comes from Varanus komodoensis, assembly GCF_004798865.1. Classification (NCBI taxonomy): domain Eukaryota; kingdom Metazoa; phylum Chordata; class Lepidosauria; order Squamata; family Varanidae; genus Varanus; species Varanus komodoensis. The sequence goes on along the minus strand of NW_025336087.1, from coordinate 2,991,278 downwards.
ACTGAAAGGTTATAATGGTTTCAAATATGTCTTTCGAGAACAATTGGTTGAATTCACTATTTATGGTATAAAGATTGGTGTTCTTATTGCTGTGGCCCATTAGCATTATGCCAGTTGATGACACATCCATCATATTTGTCAAATTATGCATGGCCAGCTTTCATACAGTACTATTCCTCTCTTATACGTTTCATACTGGCATGGGAATAGGTTGCTATGGAACCAGACTTTCAAAAAAGAACCCTGTTTATGGGTATGGGACCAGACCTGGACACAATCTATGGCTTAATTGCATGACTGCATTAAATATGCATATTCTTTTGAAGTACAACTGTAAGCTACAGAGAGTTGTGGGGAAGAAGTCATTGTTCTCATAGAATTCTTTAATTGGGAGTGGCTTTTTTTAAAGCTGGTTTTACAGACAGACTGATCGTGCATTGAAGGGCTGAGGTAAAACTTTCATGGACGTGTTTTTCTTCAGGTAAAAAGAGGCAAAATAACAAAGATATAAATAAAATATAGTGGTATGAGCACATTCACATTCAGTATTAGAGGAAAGAATCCTATGACCCCCTAGACTTTGCCTACAGGGCCATAGGGTAGTTTGGAATCTCATCTTTAAGGCCAGAGGTGGTGGTCTGGCCTCAGAGCTGGGAACTGGAAGGGCCTGCTAGACCCTCCCTATCTTCCAAGGAACTGCCATCAAAGTCACCTGCTTTTTCATCTTGGACTTTGATAAAAGCATTCTCCTCTTGGTGGTCAAGACAAGGTGATGTGTGTGCTTGCTCATGGGTAAGTGTGTGAGAGAGAAGAAACAAGATGGCCGGCACTGCCAGCCTTCATACTGCTTTGCAGAATCTGAGCACGATTGTTTGCTATGCTGGTGCCCCAGCTCAGTTATTCTAAACAACTCCTTGCGACAATAGTAATGCAAATTGAGATCAGAATGGTAGATGGAAGTCCAGCAGTCCTCTTTCCCAGAAGAATTGTAAAAGCAGCAGGCGGGCAGAATCCTCTTCTTGTTGTCCTGCGTGCCACAGACCCTGGGATGTGTAAATGAGAGAGGAATGATAAACGGCAACATACCTGGAGATCTTGCAAATAACAAAAGTAACCGTAACCTTTGAGCCTCATCCAAACCTTGTTGTTCTGACTTGAAGCATACCTGGTTAATAGATGCAAATGGCATTTGTAAGCTGAGAGAAGACATTCATCATTTAATAGTATGCTCATTGATAACTTCCTGAAGGTATGTTTTCATGCATGTTTTATTGCCTGGAATGAAACAACTTTACAGAAAACTGAACTAGAATGTCCTTGGGGAACAAATGTTGGCTTTTGCAACAAGTGGCCTGTGCCTATTGTAAGGAAACCAGTTTATAGCTGCAGTGACCTGATTCAGCAGACATTTCAAAGTCTGCAAATACAGTGAGGCATGCTTTTTTCGTTTGGCTCTTAAATGTTGTTTGCATTAAACGGGGTGCCGTGCAGTTTGCTTTCATCAATCACTGCACCAAGAATGAAAAGTCAAACATATTTTGCTGATGAGCTATTCAGGGTGGTAGATGGAGGCTCTTCCTGCTGCTGCTCCATTCCGTACAATTTATTTTCATCAGAGTTGAAAGATTGTTTAGTTGGACTAGGGAAGAGAAGGGCTCACCACAGCTAATCCTGAATTATGGCACCAATCTTTCTGCCTTTTCCTGAACATCGTATCAGACTTCCCCAAGCTTTGAATCAACTTCAGGTTTTGTTTATGCCTTTCAGACAGAATCCCCATCTTTCTTGAGATATTCAGCACATGGATTTTGTCAGCTTAGGCTGCTGACACGACCCCCATTGCCTGGGAATCCATCACCAAAGAAGAGGAAATGGTGTCAGCTGAGAGTGTTCTCACCTGAAGCAAACAAGAGAGCTCATTCTTAACAAGTGCAGCTTTATTGCCCTACAGTGGGGGGAGGAAAAGAGTCAAGGTGGAAATCTTTTAAAAGTGGGTAATATTTGTTCATCCCTGTAGACCAAGATCTTGGATTCCATTGCATAACTGGATCAAGCTTCAAGCCCCCTTTTTAAACTCACAAAATTATGCTTATGTAAGGACAAGGATTTGGGGGCTGTGTGTATGTTTTTATTTTCTGTGCTTGCTCTTTTTTCTTTTTCTATGCCAGCTCATTACTTAGCTATTTTGTTGGCACAGATCATGTAAGAACAAGGTGTACTATTGATATCTCTTCGTTTTTATGCACGTGTGACACTTAAATTCAGATGTATTTTTAAGGCTGTAAAAATAGCTGCAATTTAATTGCTTGCCATTTCAAATGCATTGTGAGTTTTAGTTTGCCAAATAGTTCCACACTTGTCTGGGATTTAGGGTTCAAGTCTGGAACATTTGAAATAACAGATGCTTTAAGCTGGATTCCTGTACTAAGCAGGGGGTTGGAGCCAAAGGCATTATTGGCCCCTTCCAACTCTTCTGTTCTATGGTTGTATGAGAGGGGCCTGCTGTTTCGTCTGTCCTGTGCCATTTGGTGTCTGCCATCCACTAACCATATGCATCAAACCATCCATCATTCCAGAGCATCCTGGAACTGCCTCGTGTGTTTATATGCATTGGTCATTTTGATGTATGCTACAGGAGAGCAAGCTGAGTACCAACATTTGGCATAGTCAGGTAAATGCCAGGGCTCTGGTGGTCCCCACTGCTACTAGAAGTGTCAAACAAATCAGCACTGGGTTCAGATACATCCAGATTGCCTGGGATTCTGCAGTGGACCATATTTGCCTGAGTTGCACAGTTTCCATGACTTGTGCACTAAATTTTAACTTTCTGGAATTCTATGCAAATTTAGTCATTGAAAAAATGAAAACAACAGCAGCGACAATGATCAGAGCAAACCCGTGGTCCAAAAATGTGCATTTCCTCCCTTTAGGCCAGTGCATTAAAATGTGCATGGGCAAAGCACAGTTTTGGAAGTATGCAAGTGCGCGTGAGCACAAGTCTGAGAAACGGGAAAAAATCCAGTTCCTGTTACTGTGCAAAGAGAATGAGCGGCACCAGACAATCTGTTAAATGAAGACAGAATAGACTTAAGGAGCTCTGCACATTGCTGCACCATGCCACCTATGCATCCACTTGGTTCGTGACACTGGCCTCAGCGGCCACGGCTGCTTGTGCAACACTGGCGCCTGCCAGAGGGTCTGGATCTGGCTCAGCAGCAGTGCAACAGTGCTCATGATCACCACCATCACCCCAGCCCTTCCTTACGATGGAACTGAGGCAGAGCCAGCATGACTAAAAACGTGGGCCCAGAAGCCCTTTTCAAACCATTCCAGAGCCCCATTTGCCAGCCATTGCCAGGAGCCACCCACCCGCAAGAGGGCTGAAATGACGGCAGCAAGCCGCAACTGGCGCTGAGCGGTGAAACAGCAGCATGGGTTGTAGCAATGGCAGAAAAAGTGTGCCTTGTGCTTACATGTAAACCATCTCTGCACATGCTGCTACTCAGGGAGGGGACTATTTAGATACCCACGGCAGTGGCTGATGGGCATCCTGGCAGTGGCTGTGAGCAGAGTTCCATTCCCATGTACATGAATTCCTGGTGTCACCAGTATAATTATTTTATTTATTTTGGATCTATATCCTGCCTTTTTCTTAAAAGGGGCTCAAGGCAGCTTACATCATTCTCCTCCTCCATCTTATCCCCACAACAACAACCCTGTGAGGTAGGCTGGGCTGAGAGTCTGTGACAGGCCCAAAGTCACCCAGTTGGCTCCATGGCTGAGCGGGGACTCGAACCCAGATCCTCTGAGTCCCAGTCCCAGGCTCTTAACCACTACACCACACTGGCTCTCATTCAGGTGCATTGGCCCAGACATCCATTCTGCACCTCTGCTGAGGCTTCAGCAGTCTGCAGATAGGCTAGGGTTGGGGTTAGGAGGGGGGAAATCCATGATTCCACATTTGCAGGGGGGGAAATGCTGAGTAGTGCAGGCTTGAGAGAGGGCTATATGTCCAAATTAGTGATGGACTGAATGCCCTTCCACATTTTGTGGGACCATTCATCTATTTCACTTTTTTAAAAGCCATCATAGCCATAAAAACCTTTACTGGGGCTTTCTTCCTGTGTCTATTCCTTCTGGGAATAGCTCTATCCAAGGTAAGTTTTTAGATCTGGTTTTGGTTTTGACTTTGGCATATTGAAATTTATATATAGCTTACCTCAAAGGGAAATATATTTCATTCTAAGACTATTCATTTCTTCTTTTGCTATTTTTTTCTTAAAGTAGGTTTATTTTTCATTACCTCCAGCAGACTTTGCGCCTGGAGGAGTGACAATGGCAGAGGCTCACCGGCGGTGCTTTCCTGGGGGTTCCATCAAATATTGGGCTGGCCACATTTTGATTTCAAGACTCAAGACAGTTATGATTCTGTGAACCAGTGTCTCATCAAATGCAGAAGTGGCTGATCTGCAACTAGCTGACTTTACACTGGAATAGAGAAAGTAATGAGGAGAGGTCTTGTGGTTGCTGTTAGTTGCTAAGTCAGATCCCATGGGCAACATTCCTCCAGGTTCTCCTTTCCTCCCCCATTCTTGGAGTCCACCCAAGCCACTGCCCCAGTGAGTCCATCCAGCCACCTCATCCGCTGCTGTTCCCTTCTCCTTTTGCCGTCAATCATTCCCAGCATCAGGGTCTTCTCCAATGAGATGTTCCTTCTCATTAGGTGGCCGAAGTATTTGAGTTTCATCTTCAGTATCTGGCCTTCTAAAGAGGAGGTCTTGTGGTGGGTGCTAGCTAGCCCCTACAGTCAGATAGAAGGCAGAGGCAGTAATCTTCTGAGTATCAAATACTGGGGATGTAAGATAGGAAAGGACTTTGCCTGCCTGAGGACATCTGGATGATAGTAGAGTAGATCAGCCTTCTCCAGCTTGAGTTTTTCAGCATTAACCAATGACTAATGGTCAGGCAGGGTAGTAGTAGGGTAAAACTTCTGGGTGGATCCAAGGTGAAGTTCAGAGTTGGTGTCCCACCAGTCTGATCTAGCAGTTTTCTTCTGATGTTCATGTATGGAATGAAATCTTTTTATGAGAAGGGGATACCAGAATGCTCACATGCCTGGGATGGTTTATGATGCTTTATGTGGACAGTCCCTAGAACAGATGAAAGACCTCCTTCTGTACTGAGTATAGTTGATGTAAAATACATCCATCATTTTTCTCCATAAAGGACTGGCCATTTCAATGCACAGTGTTTATCCCACCCACACAATGAGACAAAAAAATCTGCTGCTACTCTCTTTTGCAACTCAAGTGGAGAAATCATAATTACTATTTTCTTAATCATGTTCAGTTCATTTTTCTCTGTTTGACATCCCACCATGGGTATAAAATACCTTTCGGAATGGTCACCAAAGGCATTAGTGAATTGCAATTGGTTTCTTAACCTGCTAAATTTAAACTCTGACTCCCAAAAAGCAGGCTTTGTTTTACACATCATGAAAAAACCCAGATACCAATTATCTGCCAATAATATGTGCTTGGCCAAACTAGTTTTCCCCATGACTGCAGATGGACTTTAGGGTGTTCTTCAGCCAGTGCCTTCTCTAGGATAACACTGAAAACTTGAAGTAGCAAATGCTTGCCAGCTGAACTAAACCCCGAGTAGAACTTCTGGCTAGGTAATCATCCTGGATCCATAACAGCTAGGTTGTGAAGGAAGAGAGAAGGAGCAGAGGAAGCTGCCATGGAGTCAGAATATTTTTTAGTGGAGCACAGAACTGCCTACTCCAGGTACACACAATGTGTGGCCATTCCCTCTGCAGGCCCTGAAAGTGGCAGGACCCTATCCATGATGATCAGGGGGCTGTAGGAGGAAAACACTCTTCACTAGGGATGTGCAATGAGCACTGCCCAAGCTTGCCAAGAATCTCCCAACACCAGCTCTCCCCTAATTTCTCCTCAATTTGAGCCTTCATTTGCAGCTGAAGTTCATTTCGCATGAACAGGAAAACCGTGAAAGACAAACACCTATTGCACATAGGAAAACAGTTTCCAAATTTGAACATGTCTGCAGCTTTTCCTCATAGATGAAAGCATGGTTCAATAAAAGATGCATGAATGTTGCAACGTTGTGCATTTTGGTAACATTGCATATTTTCAAATCCACATTTTATGAATGCAAGTGCAAATTTGGATATTTGTGAACATTTTCTAAAAAAAATGGGTTCCCATTTGTGTTCAAAGTTGGGATTGCAAGCAGGGCATCTTCAGGTGATTTGCAAAGTGGAGAAGAGAGATCAGTAGGGCTTTGCTGGAGGGTGATCACTAGGCGATTTAAGAAGGCAGTAGGAAGAGGGGTGTGTATGGATGTGCACATGAGGAACAGGCTGTGTGCACATGCAAGAACAAGTATGGTCCTGGCATCCTGCTTAATACCAGATCCAGTCCTCAGGGCTAAAAACGTTGAGTAACCCTGCTGCTAGTGATCACTGGCTATTTCAGGGGAACTGAGGGGAGATGAGGGTGTTTCAGCCAGCATCAGCCAGAATTTCATGGGCTAAAATGTTGGTGAGGCCATGGTGCATTCTGAAGGCCAGCAACCACCCACGGTTCCTGCTGTAGCTGAAGGTGCCAGGAACTGAACCTGACTTTCTTATATGCTTTCCTGCTAAGCAACACATTGCATCTCTCTGCTTTCAGAAAGATACCACATTGATTTCTGTTTCTCAGGTTCCAGAATCATAAAGTCATGGAAGAGAAGAGTTGGAAAGGGCCAATAAAGCCATTGGGTTCAACCACATACTTAGTGCAGGAGTCCAGTTAACGCATCCTTGACAGATGAGTCCAGCTGTCTCTTGAACTCCTCTAGTGTGGGATAGCCCATTATCTCTCCAGGTAATGGGTTCCATTACCATATTGGAAAGAATATAGTCAGAATGTTTTTTCTGTTGTTCAGCTGGAATCTGGCTTCCAAGACTTTTAGCCCATTATCCAAGAGTGTGGGATAATCGAGAAGAGATCCTGGTTCTGTATGAGAGCCTTTCACACATTTTAAAAGTGTTATCACATCTCCCCTCAGTCTTCTTTTCCTAAGTCTAAAAGTGCCCAGTTCTTTCCATCTCTCCTCAAAGGATTTTTTCCCTGGTTCTTTGGTTGTCCTCCTCTAAACCAGGCCAGGGCAACTTATTTTATATTGTTAATTTGTTTTATATTTTTAATGTATTATATTTTAATTTATGTTGTGAGCCGCCCCGAGGCTTCAGCGAATGGGGCGGCATAGAAATGTTTTAAATAAATAAATAAACAAATAATAAACCTGTTCCAGTTTGTCTTCATCTTGCCTAAACTGTGGTGTCCAGAACTGGACACAATACTCAAGATGGGGCCTAACTAGTGCTGAGTATTTTTATTTGAGATATTTCTAGGTTATCCAATCACACTGAGTGTCTGGACGGCTCACAACAAAATCAATAAATACCACAGTAAAAATATAAATATCATCACCATATCATAAATACCTGAACAATAATAAAACTAAATAACCCATAACTGAAATAAAAAAATAAAATCTGTTAAACATTAAAATATTGGGTAAATAAAAAAGGTCTTGACCTGGTGCCAAAAAGCATATAATGATGGTTTCGGGTGGACCTCTCTAGGGAGCGCATTCCATAGCCGGGGTGCCACCGTAGAGAAGGCATCCTCCAGCTATTCTGCCTCCTGATATCCTTCAAGGAGGGTTCCCAGAGCAGGGCCTCCGCTGCAGATCTTAAGCGGTGGGAGGGCATGTAGGGAAAAAGAGTAGAGGGGAACCACTACCTCAAATGATTTGGAAGCTATACCTCTCTTATTGCAGTCCAATAGAGCGTTCGCAATATTTGCAGCCAGATCACGTTGCAGACTGATATTCAGCTTGTGATCTACAAGATTCCAAAATGATTCTTGCTTGTCATATTGTTGACCCTAGTATCTCCCATCTTGTAACTGTGCATTTGGTTCACTTTTCCTAGGTTTAGCACTTGGCATTTGCCCCTAAGGAATTTCATTCTGTTGCTTTCAGCCAGGTGGTCAAGCCCATCCTGTTTATCCCAGCTTGTTTTGTGTCAGCCGCTAATCTGGTCAGCATTCCTTGCATCTCGTCCTCCAAGTCATTCCAAAAAATGCTGAAGACCACTGGTCCCAGGACCGAGTCCTGTGTCATCTCACTCACTACCTCTTCCCAGTCTGAGAAGGTGCCACTGAGAAGCACCATTTCAGTCCAATTCTGTACCCAACTGTGGATCCACTTGATAGTTTTCAATGTAGCCTTCTTTTAGTTTTCTGATCAAAATGTCATGGGGCACTTTGTCAAAAGCTTTGCTGAAATTAAGATAGTTTATGTCCACACCATTCCCACAGTCCACAAGGCAGATCACCACATAATAAATGAGATCAGATCAGTCTGGCGAGATTTGTGCCTGATAAATTCATGCTGGCTTCTAGCCATTCATTAGAGTTGTACTCCTAACCTGTGGTAAGGGGGCAAAATATGGGAAATTTGCTATTATAGAAGATTACAATATTAAATTGTATGATACAGTTATAATAATTATCATGTAAATTATAATACAATGATAATATATTATGCCTTGATGAGTCTTCTGCACTAAAAGTGAAGCTTCCCATTCCCTTCTTGGTCCATATTTGAGCTAAATTAACTTTGAATTCTTTTCTATAGAGCTAAACAATCTTGACATTAAAGATTGACAAATCTGCTTTGGTTTGTATAATTTTCAGATTTTCTCAAGTTCAGGTTAGTTTGATTCCATTTCTGCATCACTTAGTTTCTTGACTGTCCACATTTTATGTCTATCAGGCACACACAAATTATCCACATTTTTACAAGCCAATTCTCCTAGCACATTTCTGTACACATCTGAAAAAGAAGTGCATAATTAAAATCAGAGAAGAGTAGGATCAGAAGGATAATTGAGTCCCAGTTTACATCTTCATTCAGGAAGCACAAAATATATGGGCTCATATACTTTGGTTTTTTCCTTTCTTCCTTCTTATATGAACACTGACTATAAAACCTTTATAGAAAGTTTTCTTGCTATAAATGTACCCACAAAATTATTTTAAATAAAAAAACAATTTAGAACAGAAATAATGAATAGAAAAATTCATAGTTATTTTCATATAAAGATGTATAATGTTAGCTAATGTTAGCTTTTATTGCTGTGTTTTAAAAACAGCACTTTTAGGGTACAATCCTAAGGCTGCTAGACACTGCCTAGATGGTCTCAGAAAGGGCAGATTTTCTAGATTGACCTTGAAAATATGTTCTGTGGTTGGAGCTGAAACTTTGAACACAGTTCACCTTCCCTCCACACTCAAAATTGGTGTGGTTCTTTTCACACTTGGCTATACTCCATGGTCACCAGACTGACCCTGAAACAAGACCATCCCCCTAACACTGGCTGAAATTCGGCTGGCCCTGCTTGTAAACAAGCAGAAACATGTAGATTGTTGGAACTGGAGCACTAGAAATGTGGAAGGAATCTACTTTGGTGCTCCTTCTATCCTCAATAGAATGCCGATAATCTTGGCATGAGAAATCTTTAGTGTCACCTTAGCTTACCAATGCACTTGTTACCATACTGGTGGAGGAGATGAATATGTCCTTTGACAGTATTACGAAAAACTCATTGCATAAAATATAATGAACAAATATTCCAACCTTATACCTTACAGACTGTCAAAAACCTGATTATCCCCGGTAATTAGGGATTTGTAACAATTTGTTTTAATTCATTCTTAACCCAGATTTGCCCTGTTTGTAATCACAAATGCAGATGGGAACAAAGATTTTAGAGAATGCTTGTTTACTGCAGAAAAATGGAAATGTGGACATTTTAAAATACATATTTTCATACTTTTATCTGTGCAGAAAAGTATGCATTTTCATGTACTCTTTTAAAAATGGTAACCCAATTGCACTTCTCCCATTCAAAACAGTTCAAAAACACAAATGAAGTGATCTGGGCTGCATGTTCAAGCTCAGAGGATCTGTGGACTCAAACATCACTAATTCACACATCCTTCCTATAAGATAGCTGCTGAAGTTAGACCTGGATAGAATGTTCCATATAGAGGCATCTCTGCTCAAAAATTATATGCTGGATGGCAGAAGGAGGGCAACCCCTGGCAAATTTGGAGGTGGGGTGGAGGAGCCAAGACAGAGAGAGGCTACACCATGACACTGAATCACTTCCAAGGAGATATAATGACAGGGCTTAACCCAGAATTTCAGCTCTTCTGAAATCGACTGAAATGCCCCAGGTTTATTGCCTGCAGATGGAGCTGTGAAACCAGCAGGTTCTGATAGACGTAAGCTGAATGAAGGCTTTAACCCCAGCTTCCCAAATCCACATCAGACTAAATAGTCTGGCTTCTGTATGAGACTTTCGGCCAAGTATGCCTAACTGATATGAGCCTAAATGAGTCTAAATGTCACATTCACTATATTCTGACACATCTTGCTGTTAAAAGCATGCATGCTTTGGGACAGAATTAAAAGAGGGAGAAATGTTTTCATTTCTGAGAGCCCTAATGCTGAAATTTCATTACGTGCCCGGTAGGAAATCAACCAAATGAATACAGCTCACGCAACACATTACAATGAATTTTAAAGGGTATTTATCCATTGCAACTTTGTCATCAAATATTGCCTGTGGCCTATGGTTATCATCACTGTACATTTACATTTCAACTGGAGAAAAAGACACCTTCTTTTTGTCTTCTCTGATTAACATTTTGAAGCTCTGTAATTTTCTTGCTGTTTGGAGAAACAAAGCACCCGGGCTCACAGAGAAAACCCATTCAACAAGATATAAATATTTGCTATTCAGAAAACCTCAATGAGGGTTTAGTTATTTTAAAACTAAAAAAAGAAAAAAAGAAAATTACTAATAATGATTGGTTTCAGCTAATGAAATGCTTTTATGCAAATAAGTGAACCTTAAATATGACCTGGAAACAAAAGACTGCTTAACAGTTACTATTAAAGCAATACATTAGGAGATCAATTAAACAGAACTTCTTTCTAATGAAAAAGCTGTACCACCGTTGCCATGGATACCTGAAAAGAGAAAGCCCTAGTGTGCTAATTTGTAATTTTAAGACCTAAGTATTAAGAGCTGGTACCAACCAGCAAGCTGGAGAGGCACTAGGTAAAGTACAAAGGATGTTGGGAATACTCTCGCCTCACAGACATGTGGAAAAATAACTCAAACATAACTCGAATGGATCCCTCTGGTCCTCAGTCATATTTCCTTCCCATACACTATTTCATGGTCTCTACTTGCAGGCCATGAACAGCAAGAGATTCTGTCCCAGTGCTCTATTTTTCTTCCTCAGCTGATATCTGAGGACTTCTGTGCAAATCTTCCTTACTGGAATTGTACCTTTGTGGGAGGGAGTCTGGGAGATGGCTCTTTCCAAGGCTCCCAGTGCTCCACGTTATGCACCTAGTGCTCTGGAGACCTCTTGCCCAGGTCTGTTCCTAGAATATGCTGCTGCTGCTGCTGCACTTTAGGTACCAGGGAAGGGATAGGTCTCACGGAGACACCTATAGGAAATCCTGGCCATCCTGCCTCCCGTACTGCCATATATATTGGGTGCAAAGGAACTGGAGTAGAAAGAAATGGCTAACTACAAGGCAGGGTTGAAGTCTATTAAGAAAGTCATTTTATACATATTAGAGAGCAAGCAAGCAAGAAAATGTTTTATATAACCATATGGCATCAGTAAGCATTGAATATTAAAAGCAAAGGTAGCCCTGTTGGCTATAACAAAAATGGCAAAATCCATATTAATTATCATATTAAAGGGTAATACCTTTGTTAGACCAACCCAAAGTGGACCATGCAGTCTCATACCTACATTCCCTCCCTGCACCCTTTACTACGTAAATACTGAGCTGGCACACATAAAAATAAAGGCTGATTTAGGCAAATCAGTTTGAAGCTGTATCCACAGAATCCCTGCCAAGATTGAACAAAAATTACTCTAACTAATTGATTCAGTTTATTGCAAGAAAACTACTTTTGCAAATATTTCTGAGCCTGCAGAATTCTCCCAGGCCTCTCATCCAGTCAAGTTGAGAAGACAAGCTTTCCTTTCTTGTTTCATTACATTCATTATCCTCTTGGGTCCATTTGAAGTCCATGGAAAATTTAAAATTAAGGTGGACCATAGTTAGCACAGAATGAATTAATTTTAAATATGTATGTTCCATTGATTGCATCCATTTCTGAAACAGAAGGGTATTTTCACTGAAAAGATTAAAACATGATGGAGAAAATTGGTATGTTTCAGGCACTGGGGTAGTTTGAAGATACACATTGCCTCTTATAAAATTCCCTCAGTATATATTTGTAATTGCTGGCAATATTGCACAGTATAAGGCCATAACCCTTTTGAGATGAAGGGTATGAACTAATGTTCTTCCTTATACCCAAAGGTCTCAATACACAGAAATTTGGACCCCAAACCTATTGATTCCTATCAGCTAAAGCACATGGAACTTGTGACCAAAAGCTTTTTAACAAACATGAATTCAGAATGTATGGTATAAAACACATATGCAAACAAATAAACAAAACCTATGGAGGGCCCCACACATGAAGAGTCCAGTTGTGGTGGGTCTTGAGTTGTGAGTTTTGCCTCCTGGTTGTAGCCTGTGCCTCTCTGTCACAAACATGTTCTAGGACTAGGTGGCTGCTTAAAGTCCTTCTCACACTCTATAGGGAAAATTTGGTGTCATCGTGGGCTTTATTTATGGATTCCGTCCTCCGTCAGCTTCACTGGCTTCCCATTGAAGCCCGGGCTGAATTCAAGGTGTTGATTATGACCTATAAAGCCCTAAACGGCTTGGGTCCTGGCTACCTGAACGAGCGCTTACGTCCGTATACGCCCGACCGCCCTTTGAGATCTGCGGGAGAGTCCCTTCTCCGGGAACCCTCCATGAAAGAAATTAGGAGAGTAAGTACCCGGAGGAGGGCTTTCTCTGCGGTGGCGCCCAACCTATGGAATTCACTCCCCAAAGAGGTCCGCCTGGCACCGTCGTTACTGGTTTTTCGGCGCCAGGTAAAGACCTTTTTAAACATCATTTTAATTGTTAAAACATATGATCTGGCCAGGGCAACTTCTTCTTCCTTCTCTTTTCTCCGCCTATATTTTTATTTACTTATTTTATACTGATAATTTTAATTTTATATTTGTAACTCAGTGTATTTTTTGTATTTTTGTATTTAACGGTAATTTATTATGTTCTATTGTATTTCAATGTATTTTATTGTGTTGTAAGCCGCCCCGAGGTTTTGGCAAGGGGCGGCATAGAAATGTTATAATAATAAATAATAAATAATAAATAATAATAATAATAATTCCTCTTTGCCTTCCAATTCTAGCTGCTTAGCTTCCACATAGCTTCTCTAGAGGTGCTGGATGTGCCAGTGTCAGAATTCTTATTGGACTCTGAAGTCTCAAAAACATCTTAAAAGTCATCCTAGTCTGGGTCAAGAATGACAGCTTGTGATCTCACAATTGCTAGACAAAAAAATGAAGATTTGGCCAAGATCTTAAAACGTCACTGTTCTTCTTTTGATGTCTCCAGTATCAAATGAAGGCTGCTTATTTATATTGAGAGTGGGTAGCCATTCTGGGCTATTGACACATTTGGTGAACTGAAACTGTCTTGGACACTACCACAAAATGGCTGCAATGGAAGGGAGGGCAATAGACAAATAACATGTAGAAGACAAAGGTGGGGTCTAAGTCTAACCCTAAGAAGCTGCTCTAAACCCACTATTTTCCACACCAACAGTAATGCAATCGCAGCTGCTGATAGCAATCTCTTCTCTTCTCTTTTTGTGGAGGGGTTGCACAGCAAGAAAGGTCATTGTGCAGAACATGGGCATTTGGGGCATTTTTTCCTGATGCTTTTTCTACTAAACTTTGGGCAAGCAGGAACTTGTGGGTGAAGGTCACCATTCAGATGTATGTAGGACAGCAGTAAGCTTACTTACAACTCCAACATAAGGGCATGTGAGGATAACTTTTTTATCCTGTAGCATTAGTCCTGGAGCAATTCCAACTAGATTTTCAAAGCAATTGGAGACCAGGCTGACAATCACCACTGCCAAATTCTCGTGGCTCAGTTAAGCTAACACTAAACTAAAAGATGAGTTGGGAAGCCTTCAATTGCAATTGTACAGAAATACCACTGCCTTCTGAAAGTCACCCATTTTCTCTCTTTCCCTTCCATATTTTCTAGAAATCTTCTACCAATGAGATGCAAAGGGGAAGGTCCTGGATAATAGGTCCTTTTTGGACCATTTGGTGCTTCTGGCTTAACAATTTCTTCTAGTTTACAAACACATTTCTCTCTGCATATGTATAGAGTCCTCAAGTATGAAGAAACCACAGCCTTATTTTTGGGTGTTGCCATTTTCCTTTCAAAACAATCACCCACATTCCATATTAGTGAACCAAGTGTGCTCCTGTAACTTTCTTTTCATGTGTTCAAATCTCCCAGAAGAAGGCTATCTTAAATAAATATATACTTCAATGTCAAATGTTTTTATTGTCATTGTATTCACTAGCATACCTTATGATGTTTCACCCAACCTGTCCTTCTTACAATATTTCGTTCAACTTGTTATGTCTTGCTCTTTTCCATGTCTTCATGTATCCATGTGTTCTAAACTTCCAGTACTGTTTTGGAGCTAAGAAGAGTATTTCTGTCATTTCTGTATTTCTGTCAGAAGGCGCTCTAGTGTAGATCTCCCCAGGGTCTTAGAAGAGGCTTCTCATAGCATTGTTGAGAGCCTGCAGAAGAGACAACTCCCCCAAGAAAACAATGTATAACTCTTGGATTTTGGTACAGCTGCGTCTGTGCAGAGGAGTGTGTCTTCCTAGACCAGAAAACAAACCCAGCAATTTTATCTCTGGTCAATCAGATCATTGATTTAAAAAATGTCTTCTCTCTCTGCCTTGACATTCCAAAGGACCTAGAACCTCACAGGAGTATTTTGTGTGGCACAAAATATGCCTTTGCTTTGAATTTACAGCATTCCTAGGGAGCTCTACCAAGTAGAGACCTCTGACTTGGCTTCCTTTCAGTTCTAAAGGAACAGGTACTCCACCAAGCAAGCACACTGTTACAGGATGTGAGCTGTTTAATAAAAGCAGTGAAGCTGTAAAATATTCAGCTTATTGATTCCCATGCAGCCCAGTAGCCAACCTTTTTGGCTGATGATGGCTCCAGGAAATAAGAAGCAAGCATCCTCCACTAGAGCACCAAGACCAGGGGTGGTGATGGACTTGCAAGACAGAGCAGAGGCATGGCCAGAAGCAAGGATCAGAAACCACTGAGGCAAAAGCAAGGGCAGAACACCCAGGACTCAGGTACCACCAAGGCATAGCAGGACCTGTGACGAAGGGCAGCTGGGCATAAGCAAAGACCAGATAGCTGGCAAGGCAGTGCAGGACCAGAGGCGAAGGCAACATTGAGGAGCAGACCAGTGTCAAGACACAAGTGACAATGCTGCAAGAATACAAACAGCCACCAACCAGGACCATAAAGCATCCACCACAAAGAGTTATGCTGTTTTAGAAAAGCTTGGTGGCACTGGGGGCTAAGTTCCTCCTTCCACGTTCACAGATCTTTTACCTTGCAAAGCATTCTTCATTGTCCCAAGAGCACAAAACAGCCAGAATGAACCTCTGAGCATGCACAGAGCAGTATGTTGAAGCCAATCAAGTATTCACCTCCAGGAATTAATTCTCCTTATGAGCCTGCCTGAGTCCCATGAGAAAACAAGACTGCCTGCTCTCTGCATGCCAATCCTCTAACTGGCCTGCCCTGTTCTGCTGACACTGAGTCATGGGTTCAAGAGCCAGGACTGCATCATCCATGTCTGAGAAACTCCTCAACTTCAAGTTCCCTCCTGGCAACTGCACCTCTTGGTTATTCCCAAAGGCTGCCTGAGCACCTGTGGAGCCTGGCCTTGAGATACGCACCTCCACTTCTCTCAGCAAAATATCTCAGGGTGGCCCCATTTTTCTTCTGATTCTGATTCCTTTGAAGTCAGTCAGCAACCCTTGAAAACAGACTCCCAAAACAGCCATCTTCCTCACTCCCAACAGGCAGGGCTGAGAAGCCTTTTATACAGCTACCTGTGCCTTCCAGATGGACAGCAGGATTGTACTGGATGTAATCCTGCAAGCACTGTCAGACGTGACGACAATCCTGCAGGTACTTGCAAGATAGACCAGGCCACGAGGGGGAGCTACTTCGCTCTGTAGATCCTGACGGATTGCTCACTCACAACAACTGGTAAAACCATGGACCATACATACAATTAAAACAACATATTTTTGACAAAATACCAAAGTAAGAAGAATTTAACAGCTGCAACCAATTTAATAGCATGTCATTAAATTATCTTATTTACTCTCCTGGATGACAGAGTGGGTGCTTCAACAGGTGCTTCAGAGTTGGTGCTTCAATTCCATAACTGGGGGGTCACCATTGAGAAGGCCCAGTCCTGTGTTACTACTCTTCAAGTCTCTGTTGGAGTATGATTCCAGTAGTTTCAGACATGAAGAAATCTATTGTTTTGGGAAAAAAGACATTTTGATTTATTATTAAGATTAAATGATGATGATGATGATGATGATTTATACTTAACACATTATATATTATATAATTCTGCTATTGACTATATAATTAATAATATGATATAATTATTATTTTCATTTTTATGGAAATTATTGACAGTATTAGTCTTGGCTAGGGGGAAAAACATAGCCAAGGCAAGCCATAACAATATAAAAAGTGGATAGAGCATATAATTAAAACTAAGCTAATAAATTGTAAAAGGATTCAAAAGAAAGACTACCATGTTAAAAATAATGCACAGAAAGGGAACATATCCAAGTAGGCAGCTCCAGAACAGCTAGGATAGGTGGCAGTGATTGTATTACTACTACTGCTACTAAAGAATATTAGCTCTGTTGATATTCTTTAAAAATTACTTAGAGAAAATTTTCTTTCCTTTTACCTCCTTTTTCTATGAGTAATATAGATTACTCATAGATTAGTTGCTGTCTAATCAAGGTTGGTGAGTGATAGAAAAGAAAATATTACTTAACTGCAGTAGTACTGGATTTTGTAAGGAATGAGTGTTTTACACAAACCCTTTAAAAGTAATCTACTATTCTGTAAATATAATGGTTGCATTTATTCCTGTCTTCTCACACAATGCATGATCCAAGAGAAAGCAGTGTTTACAGTGCCAGAGTTTTTCCATCTGAACTATACAACTAGAAAGAAAATGCCTTTTTTCAAAATAATAGATTTCTTCGTATCTGCAGCTACTGGAATTATACTTTGCTATCATGATAAATGTGCTATTTACCTTTGTGGAACACAAATGTCTTTCTTCAAGTAGAAATTCAGCTGGAGAGAGTGAGGGAGACAGAGAGAAAGCACATCTGGAAAAGCTGAATAGGTTCATCATTTTGGTTTGTTTGGGAGAAAAATAGTATCTTGAAGTTTGAAAATGTCATTTCTCCCCATATTTGAAAGCACAATTTAATGGGAAATTTGTTTGTTTGTTATTGTGAAAACTGACTTCAAGCAGAATATTCCTCTTCAGGCATTAGTCCTTCACATGGGGGTTAACACATGGAGGGGAAACAGGGATAGGGGCCCGTCTTCCTAAGAAGAAGCCCCCAAGAGTTGTAGAAACAGATTTTGTCCCAGACGAGGAGGGGTCAGAATCTGCAGGTGAAATGCCAAGGCCAGGGATATACCAGGCAGTCACTAAGAACCAGTCTCAAATCCTGTGGCAAGTGTGGTGAGCAAGCCAATGCACAAGGGGGCTGAGCTAGTACTAGTAATCTGAGGCTGCAGCACCAGATTAAGGGGCTGTTCAGCTGGCAAGCGCCAGATACTCCAAGCCATTGTCTCTTAAGCAAGAGAATTCACCTTGAAGTCGTAGTTTCTTCCTTGCAGTTCGGAAATAAGGAGAGGAATTCAGTTTGGAATCAATTCCTCATCAATAAACTGTAGTTCCCTACTGGCCAGTATTTAAAATGTGCTTGTTTCTTTTGTTATTGACTTCTACAATACCCTCCCCCTTTGTACCACTTTAGCTGGTCAGCTGTAACATAATAAAACCCTTTAGTTAGAAAACCTTTGTTCTCATATATTTTGCAAAGAGGGCCTCATGAGCTGTGCTTCTCCCTCCCAGCGGTAATAGTCTCACCTGTGCTTCTTTGTGCTTCTTTGCCAAACACCATTATTTTACATGCAAGTCTCTGAGCATACACAAATTGAAATGCTGAACCCTCTCTGACATTCTTTACCCAATCTTTTCTTTGAATCCTTCTGCATCTGTCCCTGTGGGATCGGGCTCGCCTGCACGTCTCCCTCAAAGATCCCAGCTGGGCCACTCTCTATGACTGTGATGGTGGAATATTGGGTTCATCTCCCCAGGAGGAAGGAGATCCCCATTCGATAGACCCCCCATCTCTAAATCTCCTCCCTTGAGATGTTGTTGCTCTTCCCCATTCCTAAGTGGGTTGACTGGCCCCTTCTGCTGCCCTTGAACTAAGCTTCCCCATAGTAGGCACAGGGGGATATTCAGGACCTTGAACTGCAGCTGGAATTGGGACCATTTCAACAACTTTCTTCTCAGCAGAGTCTGAGCTATCAGTCCTGCCAGGATAGGCAGCCTTCCCTGCACTCACCTCATCCTTGGATTCTGAGCTGTCAGTCCTCTGGTTCAGAAGAAGAGGAGGAGGTGGAGTTTTTATCCACCTTCTGCTGAGGTACCCTGGACCTTCTAGGTTTGAGAATGTAGCTTTTCCAGAACACACCTAGAGTACTGTGCCCAGTTCTGGACACCAAAGTTTTTAAAAGATGCAGAAAAGCTAGAAAGAGTACAGAGGAGGACCACAAGAATAATTCAGGGTATGGAGGCAAAAAAACCACAAAAACAAGCAAGCACACAAACAAACATATAATGTTAAAAGAACATAAACAAATGGCCCGTTCCAGGTCCACTTCTATGAAATGAAATGGAAGTAGAGTAGCATAAAGAAGCATTGTTCTAGCTCTATGCATTGACTGAATATAGCCTTCCAAGAATGTAGCAAATGCCCTTCTGCCAAGAAGATTCTCAGCTATTTCCCTAAATGTAAGAGTGAGCCT
This sequence comes from Varanus komodoensis, assembly GCF_004798865.1. Lineage (NCBI taxonomy): Eukaryota > Metazoa > Chordata > Lepidosauria > Squamata > Varanidae > Varanus > Varanus komodoensis. The sequence goes on along the minus strand of NW_025336087.1, from coordinate 2,972,015 downwards.
CTGTGGACAAGAAATTCCATAGTCTCCTGTTACAGTCGAGAATGGTGAATTCTAGTACTTGCTACTGTGCCTTAAATTAAACAGCGTGTGAAAATAGACGACCTTCTCAAGAATACGTTGGAAGCTGGAAGGCCTGTTGGGAGCTTGGCCAGAAGATGAGAATGTCATAGGAGTGTTTGAGCAAGTAAGTCTTAAAAGTTGGCAGAACTGGGACACCCAGATCAGGCTGGGCTCAGAGGAAAACATTTATTTTTGAAGGAATTAAATAGCTTTGGATCCAAGCTGGATCCACTCTGCCTGCCTCTAGAATTCTCCATTTTGGCATCTTACTTTTGTGATCACTGACAGAAGTATTGCCAAAGTGTCAATAGCCATTTCCTACCTTTTGCTCCTGGTGGAATCCCACCCTGACTAATGGAACTCTTTGGAGGCTGGCGGAGGAACACATCACCTGACCCCAAACCTCTTTTTGCAAGCTTGATCTGGTAATTGCTCCCTTTGTCCAGTAGCCAGTATGCATGTGTGAACTAGCTTCAAGACACAACTTGGAATTATGGAAATTGGATGAAAATAGAATACTAAAAGAGGATGTGTTCTTGCCCCCATTACACTGACACAGAAAACCATGACAAAGGAAACTGACATGGAGGAAACTGACAAAGAAAGTGTCTTTGTCTTCTCCACAATTGTCCCAGTAGGTGTTGCATGTGCCTAATGGGAAGCATGGGGTGTGACTTCAGCACTAGTGGTATGACATCTGAAACTTTGCAAAGTGTTATATGGCCCTGAAGGGGAAAAGCAGGTTGAAGGCTTGTTGGAATTAATGTGGGCATAAGCCTTACTTTCTTTCCAAACAATTTTAAAGTGTGAATAGCATAAAGTTAAAGAATTTATATTTGAAACGCATTCCTTTTGAGATCTTGGCAGTCAATCAATCATTATTTCTATTCAACAAAGGCAATGCAGGAACTATATCATTAGAGCTTGACTTTTTTCCCCCAGCTGTGGAAAATGTCATATTTAATGACACAACAATGCCAGAAATACCAAGTGAGTTCAAATAATATATGTGGATTTTATTTTATTTTTAAAGAAGAAAATATTAAATTTGGCTGTGGGGGAATTACTTCTCTGATTTTATGGACTTTTTGCTTTTGTGTGGTTGTGTGTCTTGCTTTAATGGAGGGGTTGGAACCCTTTTTTTGCCCTTGTCAAGGTCTGTAAAAAGTTTGGTGGTTTAATGGTTTAATGATAATTTTGTTTTTAACATGATCATGGTTAATAACTCTATTTTAGTTTGTATTGTTTATGATTTGCTTATTTCATTTTTTTCTTTTAAAATGTGATGATCTCAATTTGTTGGGATATGTTTTTGTATTATTGGTGCTTAGTAAACTGTTTTAGTATTATTGATTTTAGAAGGTTGCTGTTTTTATTGTTGTAAGCCACACAGGGAGCCCAATCATGCACTATGGTAGTGACATATAAGTGTAAATAATGAATAATAAATAAAACAATAAATGAATAAATAAATAAATGGCCCAAGCTGCATGTCAGGCATAGACATGAGTCCAGAGGACAGCTTCCTCCCTCCCTCCCTCTCTCGTTCTCTCTCTTCATTCTTCCCTCCTTCCTTTCCCTTTTTGGTACCCTTTGTCTTATTCATTCATTCATCCTTTCACTTATTCATTAATTATATCTCTATACCAAATAGCCAAAGCTCTCTGGGCAGTTTAAAAAGACCTTTTAAAACCCAATATTGCTAATAAGAGAAAGCACACAAGCAGAGAATGCACAACAAATCAACAATGAACATATTTCCCAAGAAATGGCCTTAACCTGGCACCAGAAAGATGGCAATGTTGGCACCTGGCAGGCCTGACCAGAAAGATAGAGCCACAATTGGGGTGCCACTACCAAAAAGTCTCCTCTGCCTTGTTGCCGCCTTCCTGCACCTCTCTTGGAAGAGACACCTGGGGCAAAGGCCTTAGATGATGAGCATCATATATGGCAGTGATGGCAAACCTTTTAGGGACTGAGTGCCCAAACAAGAACCCAGAACTCATTTATTTATCGCGAAGTGCCAACACTGCAATAAAACCCGAATACTGAGGTTTTAGTTTAGAAAAAAACAGCAGCTCATACATTAACGTATTTTGTCTTAAAAGAAAAACACAACAACAGAGAGAAGGAGCCATTTTCACATTCAGCGCCCCCAAGTTGGGGGGCCCGGGCTTGCTTGCACCCAGATGCGCACACTCCCTCCGTCCTTGCCCCCAGACCAGCCACTGGGAATGCCGCAGGAGCTGCGCCAGCCTCGACTCCGTCACTTGCTCGCTCCCTTCACCCAGATTCCCCCTTCCCCATGGCCAATGCGTGGGAGCCCAGCCCGGGAGCAGGCGTGCAGGCAGGCGGGTGCACGGCTGGCTGGCTGTGCCTGCGGCTACCAAGTCAGCAGGGTTCTGCCACGGCGCTAGGAGGGTGGCTTGGGTGGCCGCACACATGCTCCGGGCTTGCTTGCACCCAGGTGCGCACACTCCCTCCGTCCTTGCCCCCAAACCAGCCACTGGGAATGCCGCAGGAGCTGCGCCAGCGCTTGAAAGTTTACTGGAGGGGTGGAATGGGGTGGGGGGGAGACCTAAGCTAAAGGTGAGGAGAGGCTATCACTGACCCCTTCCACGCTTCCATTGGGATCTTCCTTGAGGCACCCCCATGGCACTACCAAGCCTTGGCAAGTGGGGTCGTGTGTGAGGGGGGGTCCCCACCACATGCCCACCCCTCTCACTTCACAGCAGTTCCAGCCTCCAAGTTTCCTTGTTTTGGCCTCCCTCCCCAGGAAGCGCCATATCGATCCCAGGCGCCCTATCTCTTCTTGCTCCATCTGCTGCTGCTGCTCCGCTGCCTCGACCCCGTCACTCGCTCCCTTCACCCAGATTCCCCCTTCCCCATGGCCAACGCGTGGGAGCCCAGCCCGGGAGCAGGCGTGCAGGCAGGCAGGTGCACGGCTGGCTGGCTGCGCCTGCGGCTACCGAGTCAGCAGGGTTCTGCCACGGCGCCAGGAGGGTGGCTTGGGTGGCCGCACACATGCTGCGGGCTGGGAGGAGGAAGGGGAGGAAGGAGGCGGGCACGGCCACCAGTGCTCGGCAAGCCCACTTGCTGCTCAGCCGGTCCCTTCCTGGCGCACCCGCCGTGGCTGTCGCGCCTGCCTCCGGCCACCTCTTTGACACCACCTCTTGCGGCGAGTCTTTTTCATCTTTGTAACCTGCGCAATGCTGAAAGCTTTAAAAAGGTATCAGTTGTGGATGCAGGGTATGGTCCGGGACATGCCTGTGAACTGTGAAGTAGCTGCTGACGTGATTCAGGAAATTTTTGCCAGAATGCCAGAACATCCCCTCTTTTTTCACCAGTTGCACTGGTAGAGTAGTATTCGGCAAGGTAATTTTGCCCATCTCATCTCTGACATGGGAGTATATTCAGTATATTCTGTAGAACTCTGGAGGCGTGAAGGATTCTGACCAGAGTCCAATACACAGTCCTTCGTTCAAGGCTTTAGTTGCCCACTGGAGAGCCAGTGTGGTGTAGTGGTTAAGAGCATGGGATCGGGACTCAGGCGATCTGGGTTCGAGTCCCCGCTCAGCCATGGAGCCAACTGGGTGACTTTGGGTCAGTCACAGACCCTCAGCCCAGCCTACCTCACAGGGTTCTTGTTGTGGGGATAAGATGGAGGAGGAGAATGATGTAAGCTGCCTTGAGCCCTTTGTAGGAAAAAGGCAGGATATAAATCGAAAAATAAATAAATAAAAATAAATACACCTGGCAACCGGAGAAACTTTCCTTGACACCACCACAAATTGGCAGCGATGAGAGGCAAGAATGAGGACTGAGCTGAAAGGAAAAGTGGGGTGGAAATTCCAACACACAAAATAAATCCTTTAAATCCAGAGTTCCGGGCACCAAGAGGAAGCTATCTCATAGTAATCCCAGCTGCTGATAAGAAAATTAGCACAAAGATTGGAGGGGAAGAGCGCCTTGGCAAATAGCAAAGAATGTATCTAGGAACAAACCAGTATCTCTGCGTACCCCCTTGACTACCTTTGCCATGTGGAGTCAACTTGAGAAGTTAATGCTGAGTTCAGTACATAGCAATTTTCCTGCTTAAGCACATTCCATACCTTGCTCGGTATACATAGAGTTTTATACATTTAAAGTTCCCCAATCGAGAGATTAGCATGAAATATTGAAGTACTGACAACTCCATGTGAAAAAGGAGAGGCGGAGGAGAAGAAAGAGAAGGAGAAAATGGTCGTCGTAGTGGTGATGGAAGAGATGGAGGACAGCTGTGTGGATTCCTGGTCTTTTAGTGGCTTTTGGATATGGTGGGGAAAAAACCCCTGTAAGTCTATCAATGGTAAGCATCATTTTGGAATCAGCTTTGCAACTGCTGGCACTAAGGTATTGATTCTGTACCACCAGGGCTGTTTGATGTCACCTCGGAGCATTCAAGCAGGAAAAACAATTATAGACAGCTCTCACCAGGCATACAAGGCATGGTGGAGGCCCTACTCACAGAGACACACCAAAATGGTCTTTCTGTGTTAGTTGGGTGTGAGGCAGTAACCTGACCTGGGAGCCAAGTACAGCTGGCCTCGTTTAATGTCCTTCAAATTTCATGAAACGTGATAAATAATTGAAGACCTGTGTTGTCTGCAATGTTAACCATTTCCTCACAAAAGGCCTTTAGTCTGCCGTCTATCCAAAATTATGGTTGCTTTTGACCTTTATGGAGGGAATCCATTAAATTGTGAGACATTTTTTTGCCAGCCCATGTGTTTCTGTGGTACTTTTCTCAGAGCTGCTATTGTTCAGAAAAGAAAAAAAGAAGAAAGAAAAAGGTTTTGACACATCCCTACACCCCGCAAAAAGACTAAATTATACGTAAGATAACTTTCTTGTCGAGAATTCATCTTCTGAGGGAGCCTATGTCCTCTGAGCTAGGATTAAGATACTTTTGACTTGTTTATGTTAATAAAATTCTTCTGACTGCTCTGCGTATAAATTTGACTGTCAAGTGTATACCTATAATTTCACGTTCCTCAGAAAATGTTTTGTCAGGAGAGTCTGTGAATTTATTTATGAACTACTTTCTACAGACGAGTTAAATCTAACTGATATGCCCTGCCTTTCAGGATGCCATTAACTCTGTGACACTTCACAGCCTATGTTAATCAAAATTGTTTTAGCTGCCTTTTAGAGAAGGGTGGGATGAAAAACCAGACAAATATACACCTTCTTGTTGGCAGTAGCCCCAGTTTTGAGGGGAAAGAAGAGAAAAAACTAAACTTGTTTCACTTGATATTCATTATCACTTTGAAAGTTCAGAAGAAATTCCTCCATTTCTGTCTAATAGTCATTTATTTTTTTCTCTGTTGACACAGAATTTTTCCTACTGTAGGTCTGCAGCCACCAACCATGTGTTAGCCTAGACATCTCGGGTGGAGAGGTCTTCTTATGTAGACCTCTGAGCAGCAGATGCTTCCCTGGATGCTGGAAATTTGGGCGATCTGAGTGTCAGCTCTGCTTCTAATATAATTTGTATTAGTACTTGCTTGCTGGTTAAAACCCCATTACTATTACTATCCCTCTCCCTGGTTGTATCCTGGCACAGGTTAGGGTTAGGGAAAGGAATACGGATAATTTTTATGTCATCTGCACATACCTACAGTCCATCATACTTTCAATCATAAATCAATTCCTTTTTGTTTCTATATATGGAGGACAAGTGTCTTGTTTTCTAAGTATCAGGCCTTCGTACTTGTGTTAGTCTAGGGAAGGTATACAAGCAAAGCTCAAGCTTATCAAATTGGTCAGAATTCTTCCCCAAAGCTTATTCTGTCTTGTGCCCTAATCATACTATGGTTTTTGTTTTGTTTTTTGCAGAAAAAACTATGAATATTTCCATAGCTATATTTCCAAATATATGTATCAGTTGTGCGCATGTCTGAAATGCACACATTCTTCTCCCATTAATGAAAGTGTGCTTTTGCACATGTTTCAGATATATGCATTTTTCAAGTATAGATACGCTGTTCAAATGTTTTTTGGCAGGGGCAGCCTGTGAATTAAATTGTAAGCTCAAAACTTTATGGACTTTGATTGCAAGTTGAATTTGAGTCTGTATTTGAGCTAAAAGTTACAGTAAATCTTGATAAAAGAATAAACTGAAAGCATTTTCTCTTATATCCCTAAGTTGGCCATACCTGGATCATGCATTTTACACATAGTTCCAAAAGATGTGTATTCTGTGGCAGAAGCAAGTTTATGCTTCTCATTCTTGTAAAATGTGCATCTAATCTCAGCTGAGATGGACACAGAAATGGCTCATCAGCCCGATATGTAGTTCTAGACTATTTGATAATCTTCTCGTAATCTGATCCTGTATAAACAAATAAGCTGCATATATTGTAAAAACAGCATCCCATTTGGTCTATTCGTGCTGCATTTGTAGCTATTTAATTTGTGCTTTATCCTTTTTTAACTTCAGCAATTCATTTCATTTCAACTTAATTTATTGCATTTCTGTACTAACCAGTAACCAAAGCACTTTGGACTGTCTCCTCAGATGAAAAAAGCTTAAAAATACAGTCTTTTATGAATAATATAAAAATGGTTAGCTACAAATATATAAACAGAGCACGCATGAACACACACATACAGGCACAAACAGTCCAACAATATCTCATGACCTGAACAATAACTTTCATGAGCTGCATAAATGCCTGCAAGTTGAACAAATTGCTACCAGAAAGATAACAATCTCAGCAGGTGGGTGTGATTGGGGAGACCATTTTAATAATTGGAGGCCACCGCAAGAAAGCCCTCTCCCAATTGCCAAACTCTGAGCCTCCTCTAGAGGAGATACTTGGAGGACGACCCTGAGCAATGAGCATCATGTACGAGTTGGTTCATGCTGGGACAGCAGCTTTGCCAAGTACTGCACTTCTCAGTCATATAAGAATTAGGTTTAAAACCAGCAGCTTGAGTTAGGCTCAGAAATATACAGGCAGCCAGTGTGAACAGGCCAGCCCTAATTTTGTACTTTCAAAATGATACCTGAACTAAGATTCAGTTAGCCTTTGAAATTCACACTTCTGAAAATGTGTATGAAAATGTATACTTTAGGGGTGGGGAAGCATAAGAAAATGTAAGCATTAGTGAAAATAACTGAAAATGCATTAGTTTTTAAATACATGAAAAAATGTTAACACTTGGCAAAAGTGCATGCAAAATATGCATTTGGGAAATATATAAAAATGTTCCTGAGTTTTCATGCAGACTTTCAAAAGAATTGTCAAAATTTGGAATCAACCAAACTTAAGAATGAAACAATGAGAAAGTGCGGGGCAGGGGGTGGGGGGGGGGGGACTGACAGTACCTAATTCTTCAGTCCATGTGGCTTTCTGAGTAGGATCCATTAAGTCACAAACTCATATTTATTTATTTATTACATGCAAGTTGTCTTATAAGAGTAAGTGAGTTGAGCTTACTTTGCCTCTTTTAATAACTCAGCTGGCTATATTTAACACCTTTCTATCAGCACTCAAAGAAATATCCAACACAATGCATTCAAATCAAGCTAATCCTAGTGCAACCCACATTTTCAGGAGGTATATAGCTTGTCGCTAAGTAGTAATGAAATGGACATGTGTCTGAATAAATGTTTGGGCACAGCTGTCAGATTCTTTCCTTTTGAATATTCTTTTTGAAAAGCAAAACCTGTAGAAAAAGAGAAAGGGGCTGGGAAAAGAGAAAATATTCTAGGTAGCCATTGGAGGACTTAGTTTAATATAGAAAGGCACCTTCAGAAAGGTAATTGCACAGTTCTATCAGAATTCTAGTCTTGGCTTCATATGTATATACACCATTTGGTCCTTTTCATTTTTATTCCCATAAAACATTTTTATTCCTTAGAGTGATTAGTTGTCATAGCAGTAGCATGTGTTTGTGTCATATCATTCAGCAGCAAGAAACACAATCCAGAGAACGATCCCTTAGGACAATTAGGTCAGGAACTGAGCAACTTTGAGATCAACCAAACCTTGGGTCAATCAATTTTGAGCTAGGCAAATGTTAGATTAAAAAAGAAGAAAAAAATCATTATTTGTTTATGTTTTTCATGCATTGATACAATGTGCAGGCATAATAGCTGTTTCTGATGGGTTAAAACTTGACAAACATCAGACTTACAGGTAAACAGGTTAGGAAATGGTGACTAAAGCAATATTTGAGGGTTTTTTAAAATGTCCTCTGCTCAATTTGTAATAAAAGTGGAGAAATTGCAATACCAATTAGATGTGGATGCTAGGCATAGGCAGAATTTGTATATCAAAGCACTCCAAGCAAATTGTGGTTCATCTGCTCCCTTTCCAAAAAAGAGAATGATCCTGGGGCAGAGGAAGGGCAAAGCCCTTCTCATAATGCACTGCCTTGGACTTTCTGACATTTAGAAGTGCTTCCATGCTGTCATTTTCAGAAAAATAGGCTACAAGGAATACATAGGGATACACACATGCTCTTACAGAGATGTTCAAAATGTCAAGGTTGCTCTTGCACAAACCTGCAACTATCATTCTGAAATTTGGCAGAATTGATTTGCCCCAAAGGAACAACTATCTCTACAAGTTTCATTCAATTCTTCCAAGAAATAGGAAAAAGGGATTGATAGTTTCCTTAAAATAAAATCAAAATATAAATGCACATAGCAGAAAACCCATAACATCTATTAATTGTCACCTGAAAGGGGGCTATGCCTGCAACTATTGTGTAAATCTGACAAAGAAAAAGTTATACCTGCTTTAAATTTTTTTCATGGTAGTCAGCTGGAAACTCCATTTTTCAAAACTCCATGTGATTTCCATACCTGAGTGGAATCAGAAGGCGTCTGAATTGTTTTGAGTTTGTATTAACTGTTTACTGAAGCACTGAAGATTGTGGTTGGGGAACACCTTTAGCAGGAAGGGATAAGGACATGAATAAAGTGAAATATGTAGAATCTGTTGCAAAGTGAACATATACTTTATGCCATATAAAACTCAGAAAGAGTTTGGGAACAGCATGGATTAGAATTTTGGAAGCATCTTTTTCTATATAATCTCTTTTCATATGGATCATGCATACTTTTAACAATTGGTGGCCACATACTGTAAGCTCTCCTCACTCTTCTGTCTCTTTGTCAAGCGGTTAGGACACATCTGTTCAATTCAACCTTTAAAAATGTGTACAGTGGTTTGATAGGGATATTCATACCAGTGAAACTCAAGTTTGTTGAAGTTTTCCAGATTTCACCATAAAATTCATTCTGTTTCATGTCCATATCAGATTGTCATCTATGTTTTGTCTTTTTTGTATTAAAATATGTTCATATTTTCAGAAAGTACATATTTGAGTCCACATTGGTGTTCTTTTCTCAAATGTATACAACACTTATGCACCTTTTTCAATATATAACTTCTTCTCTCATTGATGCATTTGCATTTGTGTGTATTTTCAAAAGTACACATTCTTTCATGAACATTTTTCAAATGTATCTACGTATGCTGGTAAACTCATTTTGATTGATCCAGAAATCATAAACTGAAAACTCAGAAATGTATGGATTTTGACTGGAGAGTATGTTAAAGTCTGGGCTCATTCTGGAAAGTTTCAAATTTATGAAATCCTAATTAAAACTGATTGTGTAATGAATTTCTCATACTTTCTTCTTTGAATATTGATTTAACAGGCTCATGTTCCTTAATGTTTATTGGAATGGATATACAGTGCTTGGTGACAGTTGTGGAAATACATGTTTTAAAATGCTTGAATAGCACTAGTTATGGTTCTAACAGGGATATATACATATATAGAGCGAGAGGGAGAGAATGAGAGAAAAGGGAAGGGAATAAAATCTAGGACTACTGCTCATCCAGACCATGTTTTTATTCCTTCTACTCTCTGCATCATATTGCCACCCCAAGGTGAATTTTGTCAGAAGTCCCAGAAATGTTAAAACTATATGTCTTAAAGGATTCCTCCTTGAGTGGTGAAATGTGCTTGCTGTCATAATTTGTGTTGAAAATACCCTTCAAACAATTTCCTACCAGAAAGCAATGCAGGACAATTTACCAAACCCAGCAACTAATTATTCAAGGGCTGAACTAACTAAGCAAACAGCTGATATATTCTCCTTCTTCCCCTATGTATCAGAACTAATGTATCCCAGATACAACCCAGGACTAATGTCTACCAGCTTATGGTTTGAGGGAGTTCACTAATGTTGAGAATTGTATCAGTTGGTTTGGTATCTCCTTCCTTCTAAGACATATCTGACTCCAAGCACAGTAAGAGTATTTCCTTTCTTCAGTTCCCAGTGCTGGACAAACTTAAGAGAATTTGCTGATGGAAGTTTTTAGAAATGACTTGAAACTTCATGAATTATGAATAGGCTACAGTACATAGTCATTAACATTATGTGTCGAGTCAGCTATTAGAAACCGTACATGACAGCAATGAAAGAAACTTTCCTAACTTTTGGCATAATTTATTGAGCACGTCTCTTCAACATGGCCCATTTCTTTTGGTGGAGCTTAGGCATCATGTTCCATCTCAGAAGATAAAGCCCCAACCCTGAAAGAGGGACTTGGGGAAAGAGATACACTATCGGTTACACTGGCTGCCAATTGAAGTCCGGGACCAATTAAAGGTGCTGGTGATGACCTATAATGCCCTAATGGCTTGGTTCCAGGATTACCTGAAGGAGCACTTTCTTCCCTGTGCGCCGTCCTGCCCCTTGAGATGTGAGGCAGAGGTCCTGCTCTGAGAGCCCTCCTTGAAGGAGATAAGGAGCATGACTATCTGGAGGAGGGCCTTCTTTGCGGTGGTGCCCCAACTATGGAATACGCTCCCCAGAGAGGTTCACCTGGCACCGATGTTATATTCTTTTCGGCATCAGGTGAAAAGCTTTTTATTTTCCTGTCATTTTAATGTTTAATTGATTTTAACTGGGGTTTTGGTATTTCAGTTGTCAGATTCTGTGGTCTTTTCTTTTCTTTTCTTTTCTTTTCTTTTCTTTGTTTTGATTGTAAGTCGTCCCAAGACAGTAATGCTGGATGGGGTAGAACAGCTTTTAATAAACAAACAAACAAACAAACACATAAATAAAGAGATGCTCACCCCAACCAATGGGAGGGGTCCCTCCTTGCCTGCTGACTGGCTCAGCATCAAGACTGGCTCTGATGCAAATTCTGGGTACAACACAGGGAAAGATACCTAGGCTGGCGGTTGACCCTCTCCAGTCACTGCCTGCCATTGCCTTGTTCTTCTAACCCTGTCAACTGACTTGGACCAAAGACCATGCTCAACAGCGCTCACATACCATGTCAGAACATTTCTCACCAAACCATGTGACTACGATGAAATCCCAGTTATGCAGATGAGCCCAAAGCAGCATTGTTAAGGGATGAGCTAAGTCTCAGTAGTTCAGCACATGTATTTTATGGATAAGGTACAAAGTTCAATTCTCAAGAAGGAAAGGGAAATTACTTCCCATCTGCTTGTCAAAGACAACAATAAGTATGTAAGTGGCTAGATGGAACAGTGATCTGATTGGCTATAGGCAGCTTTCTATGATCCTAGCAAACCTACATGCAAAGACTACTGGCTTTGTGCTAAAAGGCTAAAACTCAGTTAACATTAGTGCTAGGCCTGAATAGTTTGGACCATAGTTTTGTGGGATGATAGAGTCCTGTAGCTCACAGTTTTCACAAGTGAAGCATGAAAAGAATAGCCCTCCTTCCATATCCCTTTCCATCAAGTCATGCTCAGCAACAGAACTTCTAATTCTTGATCAAACATTTATCAGATTCCAAGAATTTTGAAGCTCAGATTAAGAGTGGACAGAAGATAAATCTCCACATGTTTTGGACTTCAAATCTCAGAATTCCCTTCCAGCATGGGCGATGCTCAAGCAATGCTAGGACTTGAAATGCAAAAGATCTGGAGATCTATTATCTGCCTTTTCCTCCTATTCAATGCAACCAGGAGTGCTGCATCAATCTTCAATTTGGGTCAATTATCAGCAGTTGTTGCAAAAATATTCACATCATTGTGATGTCTTTCACTGAAGGGGTAAATGAGAATTTTGTTTCAGTTTTGATTAGACAGGTTTGAAAAGTTCTTCATGTTCTCCAGACATGAGATTCTAAATATACTGAAATTGATGGATTTGTCCATCCAGGCCCATGACCTGAAGTGCTTCACTGTTAAAGGGCTTTATTTGAGCCCCTGAACCATGCCAGTGCTGAAGGGGAGTTGCCACCCCCCTCCCACCAAAATTAGTCTCCTTTTTTCCCTTGAACAGAGCAAAGACAGATGGGTGTATCGTGGTCCTCTCTGTGGTGGGAATAGCAGTGCCTAGTGCATTTGGCTGACGCAGATGGCTATGGATTTTGTTCCAGTTCCTTTTAAAAAAGTAATAGTTTACCAAACATCTTTACATCTGAGAAGTTCTTCAAATGTTGGTGGAAGATATGGTTTAAAAAATCAATCATGAGATAAAGCACTGGCCAAGCCTCCAAGCCCTATCTCACGTCCCTCGATTTCCCTGGCTGCTGCCACTTGCCATTTTCACTCTCTTGCTCCTGCTCCTGCTCAGTTTCACTGACCTCATTTGCACAGGGGAGCAGGTCAGCTGAGTTCATGTAAGGAAGCTGTGCTGACTGATCCCAATCCAGAAATGTTCCTGCACATCAGGAAGCTTCTTCTAAGAAGTGCTAACTCACTGCTGTGCAATGGGTGGGTCCTGCTTGCCACAGGATTGGCCAGAGAGGCTGCTTGCAGAAGTGAGCCAGCAGGGGCATGGGGTCAGGTAAGGTATTCACTGCACACGGATGCAGTAAATATGCCTTTGAAGAGGATGGTGGTATGTGCAAAAGCAGGGGATCATCCTATCTTATTCCATTATGCATGGTATCATTTCTAGGAAACTGTCTGCTGGCATATATATTATTTAGGAGAGGTGTATAAATGTCTTCCTACAAGCAGAGCATATAATCCCTTAAACCCCAAGTACAGGTGAGACCTGTCAGAGAGACCACACCCAAACAAATTCTCCTAACTTATGGTTCCTTGTGAAACTTGCATTGTACTTTCTTATGTTTTTCTCCTTTGGTACACCTAGTAAGATATGCAATCATTGGAAAGCATTGAATTTTGGCAGAAAAGGATTGGCTTTTGAAAACTGATGCTTTCAAATCATCCGCAAGACTGGGGCCATGATTTTATCCTGGCAAATGTACACAGAGGATAACACTGGGGTTAAAAGAGACTCTCCTACCTCTTTGGCACCTCAAATTTCTTTGCTTTAATACTGGCTTGGAAAACAAAAAATTGATGGGAAAACAGGAAGAATGCCATCTTGCCACCTCAATGGCCACATGTTTTCCTCTGGGTTGCTGGCAAAAACGTTCAAAAGAAACAGTCATGGAAATTCCTTGCCTCATTTCTCTCTTTTTTCCTTGCTCTTTCTGAAAAAAATGTCATATTGTTTAAGACAGGACCATGCAGTGAGAGCTCCGTCTGGTCCTATGCTGCTAAAGTCAGTCAGAGTTTCAAGGCTTATATTCCAAGCCTTGTTTCTGATGGCGCCCAATAGCATTTACCTGGCAGCTGATGTTAGAGTACCGCACTCACGTGGCTTTCCCTGAATGGAGAACTACAATCATTTATTAGCAAAAACTATAAAAGCAGTAATAATTGAGGCATGAACAGGAAGATGCATTATGGCAGGAACAGTCCTTCACACTAATTATGAACACTGTGGCATGAAATAGAACAGGACAAGGAGCACGGAAATTAAAGTACCAGCCAACAGCAACATTGAACCAGTCTGGATGCACTGGGCAGAAATAATAGCTGTTGCACGTGACAGTAATCTCTTGAATATGACAAGACTCGAACACAGGAATTGTCTTGCTGGATCAGACCAAAGTCCATCTAGTCTTGCTTTCCAGTGTTTGCCAACCAGATGTGTTGAGACATTTATATCCATAACTTGATAGCGATGATAGAATAAAGAGCTGTAATATCTCCACCAATCTCTGTTTCTTAGAGGTGTACAGATTATACTTGCCTATAATTTCCTTACAGAGCAATCAAACATAGATTGAGAAAGGAGACTCAAATGCAGGGCAGGGTGGAAGAGGTGGCATCTGTTCTGTTTTGTTTTGGTTCTTTGCCACTTGTTGCTTATTCCCCCCATGCTCTTTTTGAATAGATTGCAGTGAGAAGCAACAGAAGTACATCAATTTCAGGCCTAGCATACTCCCTCTCCTCTCCAACCTTGCATTTCAGCAGGGTGTTGGGAGAACAGGAGAGCTTATGGTCTGATAGATCAAATACTACCTGATCCACATCCAGGAAGCCCTCGAAACACCCTCCTTATGCTCTGGCACTGTTGGAGCACTGATGACAGAATGCCCAGGGCAGTGGTGGTCTCCATGCCAACAAAAGGGATGCTTTCAAGAACCCAACTGCTCATGAAACCCCCTTTAGGGAACCATGAAGCATCATGGCTTGTTCATTCATTAATTTATACTCTTACTTTCCATTAAAAAGTACCACTAACAAAATTAAACTCCACAACAGAAAAATAATCAATCCATAATTGACAGCATAATAAGCAATAACACTTTAGAAAAAACAAAGATGCATAAAAGAAAGAAAAGGTAGGCAGTTAAAACATAATTAAAATTAAAGTACAGATTAAAAGACAGGACAACACCCAGGAACAAATCAGCTCAGTAGGCTAAAGCTGATTTAGACCTCTCTAGACAAAGGAAGCCAGACAACTTTCCAGAGTCTCAGGGTAGCCACTTAGAAATGCCTTTCTTGCATTCTGGACAGCAAGAAACTATAGCTAGTACCCATGAATTACCTTAACTTGCACACATTCATTGAATCCAAAGCCATCTAAGCAAGTGGCTGATACTAGGAATGGGTCAATCTATCATTTCTCTCTCTCTTTGTTCCAGGCTCAGATTCAGATCATCTCAAACTTGGAGAATTTGTCCAGTCTTAAGTTCAGATTCTTTAAAATTTTGAAAAATTTTAGAAAATGCTTGCATGAAAAGTCATAAGCATGTTTGAGTACATTTTTCCTAATAAACACAGATTTGGATGCAACTGTCCTAATATAGTGTATTTTTGAATGTTATTTCCTCTATTGTTTGTTTTGATTGATCAACCTCATTGCAAATTTTGAAGCATAAATAGTTTGGGATCACATTCTGGTTTGAAAGTTTGAAATTAGATACATTTGCATTGAAATACTTTAATTAAGGTGGTGCGGTGGCTCAGGAAATAAGAAGCTGAGCTTGTCGACCGGAAGGTCGGCAGTTCGGCGGTTCAATCCATAGTGCAGCATAGAGGAGTGCGCCCTTGTTACTTGCCCCAGCTTCTGCCAACCTAGCAGTCTGAAAGCAAGCAAGCGCAAGTGGATAAATAGGTACGACTTTGGTGGGAAGGTAAAAGCGTTCTGTGTGCAAAAGTGTCTAGTCATGCCAGCCACATGATCATGGAAGCATCATCAGACAACGCTGGCCCTTTGGCTTAGAAACGGAGATAAGCACAGTCCCTAGAGTCAGACACAAGTAGCACACATGTGCTGGGGGGACCTTACTTTAAACACATCCGCCCCATCCCTAGACACACCATTTTTAGAAACTCTACACTTAAGCAATGCATAAAGATGTATTTACTCTTGTTTGACCTTAAAGTAGAGACTATCCATTTAACTGAGTGACAAAATAAGTTGTAGGAGCACAAGACATAGGCCAGCTTTATGGTGCTTATGGGGGAAGGGGTAACTCCAAATAAATGGAAACTCATATTTCATATTTTGGGAAGGGAGCAGGTCGATGGAGCATCCCTTTGCAACTTCCACAAACCCACTCCCTTCCAGAAACGCTTGTGTCTGCGGATTTCAAGTTGCCCCCCGTGAGCACTAAATCACTGCTACGCAGGTAGGGCACAAATGAACTGGAGGAGATGTAAGTTAGATACTGGCATACATATGAGGAGGGAGAGCTCCTCAGCTCCACTCCCATTTGGCAGCATGGTGATTGCTCCCTATGGTCACAAAATGGTCTCTACGGGGAGCCCCCCATTTCCCATAGATAAGAAGGCTTCCACTGGAGAGCAGTGTGTCCTTCATACGTGGAGAGCACCACAGATGTGATAGAGAGCAGGCAGAAATAGCATATTCATCCCCATTCTTCCTCACTTGCAGACCACAAATACTTTTGTGATGGCCAGAGGAGGCTATATTGACGTAGATTTGGTAACCTGGCCCATCTGAAAGCAGCAAAAAGTCTTGAGAAAGTTATTGACTGACTAATTCATGGCCGCAGCTTTCATGGACTCCAGTTCCTCCCACCCTGTTTCTTATTGAAAGTCACATCTCCAGGTAGAGCACGTACATTTAAGAGCCCACATGTCTGTTGGTGACAGAATTTACATACATCAGGACTTACAGTCATATTGGCTCCAGAATTCTAATACAGACTTCATGTTAGCATGAAAATGAATGATTTACATATTTATTGCTTGTGATTTGTGCATCAACTGAACCATCAGGAATGTTCACAAGGTGTTATGTGAACCAGAAGAGGGAGTTATTCACAGAGCTTCAAATGGTACATGAAGGGTAAGGAATGAAGGAAATAGATTAAAGGAGAAATGTGGATAGAGGATGAAATGAATATACATCCTTTACATTTTGTTATAAAAGGATTTGTACTACATTCTCTCACTCCTCCTCTTTTAAGAGTTTCTAAGGTTTCTCTACTTGCTATTAAATAACCCATGTTTATCAATTTATGGAGTCAATCAACATACAGAATTTTGGTGCCATTTACTGTGATAATTGCTGAAATAAATATATTTGCCATATTTCATGTGTTCCTTGAAATACGTTTCTGACACAGGCAGTTGAGTCTTGAGTTACTGGACTGACCTAGTGCCTTGAAAAGGTCTTCTGTAGTGTTTTGTAGAAAATGGGAACAATGTCAGGGGCTCTGGCGGAGCTATAAGTTGACCAACTGCTGGAGGTATAATACTGCTAATGCCTCTTACAGTCACTTGTTCTGGAAATGCCAACTGATTGTTTCTTTTTGGGTGGAAGATGTAGTATAGATAAACTTTGCATTGGAACTCTACATGATGGTTTGTATGTAAGTGTTCTCTTAAATTAACTACCTCTCTCTTGGAAGCTAAAGCACAGTGCAAATGGATTTTCTGTGGCCTTTTGGCAGCTAAAAGACTGATAACCACAATGGAAATATAAAAGCTCATGCATATAATGCAATGGATTGAAGGGCTAATGATGCTCTCAATATTTGAGCAGATGACATGTAGACAAAAATATTCCATGAACACAAACATGAATATTTAGTCTGCCTTTTTTCAAAGCTTATGTAATTGATACATCTGGATTTATGCTGTCAAAATGGTATTTACATCTAAGCAACTATTAATTGCTTGTTTGCTTGATTTTATTTTTATTTGGTGGAATCCACAATAAAAAATAACAATAACAAGGGAACAAACTAGTTCTGGGACTGAAGTAAAACTTGTATTTTACATACATGTAGTCTGCACACTCAACAAGCATACTGAAAAAAGCAACCATTTTGCGCATGTGATTATTTTGCTAAAAATGAAGAGGATAATGAGAATGGAAAGTAAAGATAAATTCTCAGGTCTACCTGTCCTGAATGACCCATCAGGTGATGTTTGAAAGCTACTTGGAGATTCTTTCCTGTAATGCAAAATGCCCCTCTCTTTGTCAATAAAAGCTAAATAAAATAAGTTACATATAAGAGAATTGTATATGTTTTCATTTCTTGGGGAAGTTTTATCCCAGTAGTGTATTTAGAAGGTAATCTTTTTTTTTTTTTTTTGTAATAGTGCATTCTCATGCATGCTGACTCGGAAGATAGTCCTACTGTTTTCAAGGGGGGTTATTCCATAGTAAGTAGCTTATTAGGTTTGCAGCCTTTACAGTTTCTTTGCACCCCTGCCCCCACGCATAAGGCAATCATAATTTTAATAAATACATCAATTAGGTTAAATGACAAATATGACTGATTATTTTAATCCCCTGTCACAGTAAGAATGCATTTGTGATAGCTGCCATTGTTCTGCCACTGATATTGAGAGAGTGAGTACATACATGGGCGTCCACGTTTCTTGTTAAAGTTTATTCATTGCACCGGTCTGATAGCATTGGCGTGTTATCACTTTCACAAAAGACTTCTATTTAACTACCCTGTTAGTTTATTGGACATTCATTTATTAGAATTCCCGTCCTAACAACCCTGCAACACTGCTGATGACTTCCTTCCTCAGTCTTTGAAGTCTAGATGTTGTCCTGAAATAACAGGACTTCAAAGGAGACCTATCATGTTCCTGACTAGAAGCAGTTTCCCCGACTATATCTAATACTAGTGAATAATAATCAAATAGAGGAACTTGTATTTATAAATTCATGTTAACATTTAAGAGGAAACAGTTCTCTAACTCGTGCATGGTTTGAAGTAGTCTTCCCATCATATATATACTCTAAAGTTATTGGGAGTTTTTGCACAGAAGAATGTCTTTCTCATAACTAGCTACAGTACCTATGCAGTGCTAGGTCTGAGTTTTGAGGGCTGTTAGGGAAGACACCTCCAAAGGTCCTTTCTCTCAGCAAATCAGTCTTCTCACTAATGGTTGTCAACAGTTGTTGATGCTTGTAATCTTTGCTACTACTTGTTTTCTTGCCAGATGGAGGACCAATGAACAAAGCGTCATCTATGGCTTCTTCTCTTTGCCATCCTCCATAGGTGAGAGTAAGAAGTATCTGCACAAGAAGGATGCGATAATAAAGAAGAGCCACAGTGAGTCCCTGCTGGGTGTGGGTCCTTAGCAGATGGCCAGCTGTGTCCAGCCTTGAGGAAAGCCATTAGGACCCCCTGGCCCATCAGCAGCTCCTGGTTACCCAAAAGCTGAGTCCAAGGTCTTTCCCAGTGAAGTTCAATAACCCTGTGAACTGAGTTAATCCAGACATGTGTATCATCCCTTTACTCTTCATCTAGTTGCAGCAGTTCATCAAACAGACAATACAGTAAAATACCATACATTTCCAAAATACAAAATTTAAAAATAAAATAAAAACAGCTAGAACAAAATGTGATACATGAAGACTTGCAAAACACCTGGGGTGTGTGGTGCTCCTCAAGTACTTAAGTGTCCCCATTTAAAGACACTCAAGTACTTAAGTGTCTTTAAATGCATCAGCACAGAGGGCTCCCTGCTGCTTCAAGGGAGTGATCCCTCTCCAGAACAGCTTGAACACTCTCAGGGCAGCCAGAGAAATCACCCACTAGTAGCACCCCTTTCTTCTGGACTGGGCATCAGCTTGCTAGTCCTCATCCAGTTCGTCACACCCAGGCATTGCTGTAGAAGATCTGCAGCCTCACCCGAGGAAAAGTAGAAGTGAATGTCATCAACTTATGATGGCAACACACCACATGGCTCCCCTCACCAGTTTCATGTAGATGTTAAATAGCAGAGGGGATAGAACCCACACCCAAGGGATCCATTCTGGATATTCCTCAGGGGTCAGACAATATTCTCTAAGGACCACCTTTTTCCCTCCAAGTTGCAGGGGAACCACTGTTTCTCCCAACCCAGACAGTTGCCATGAAGGACCACAAGACTGGCCACCAAGAGATCTAGGAGATCCAAGAATATCATCAGGGCCAGATCCTCCCTCCCTCCCTCAGGCATTGTCCACATAATCATCCTTATTCAAGAATGCCAGCAGCTTGTTGGCCACCACCCAATCAAGAACCATGCCCACGAATGCAGCATTTGCTACTAGCCTAAAGTTATTAGGATCCTTATTTCCACATATGATTTCTTCGGAAGTGGTCTCACAGCTGCCTCTTTCATGTGGCACAGGACCATTCCCTCTCTCAAGGAAACATCGATCACATCTCTGGATCAGCTGGTTGTTCCTTCCTTCCTGACTTTTATAAGTTGTGGGGGAGGGGTCCAGTACAGAAGTGGCTTCATGAACCTGTCCAAACACTCTGTCAACATCCTCAAACTCTACGAATTAGAGCTCATGCAATCTAACTGGATCAGGCTGCATTCATGAAAGAAATGAGGGAAGAAACACAAGTATGTCCAAGCTAATGCATATATTTCCTGAGGGCACAATGGGATGCTAGACATGAGATGGGAGCCTCTTGGAGATCTCCATGACTCCCGTGCTCTGCGGAGCTGCTGCTGGAATGGCAGGAGGAGTGATGGAGCTCATTGACACCCCTCCATCCTCTTTGGCATTTACCAGTAGATTGACCATTGAGCCTGTCTGTTGGAGTTGTGTTGCTGGGTAAGGAGCTTGAGAATCCTACAGATCCTGGCCTCTTCCCTCCCCTTTCCACCCACTGATACAGTCCCATTTTCATCTCTTCCCAGTTCATGTCACAAGGCTCTGTGGCCCCATCCAAGCTGTGGTCTTGGGAAGAAAAAAGGAGCCACTTTCCAAGGTGACTTGGAAGGGGATGTGCCTAGCATAAAATACGGCTAGGAGGATTTTTACATAGCATTGCAAGGGCAAATCCAATCCTGATTTAAAGAAGTGGAGAGCTGATATGTGTTGGTTGGTTGATATTTGATTAGTTTTTATTTTTGTTTTCTTCCTTCTTTTCTTTCTTTTCTGTATAGATAGGCAAAGGACTTCCCAGCAATCTGGCCTAACTTCACTGAGTTATTCCATGTGTGTGTGCGTGCGTGTGTGTATCTATACACATGGAATGTGTGTTGTGCCAGAATCCTATCTCTTCTTCATTACCCATTTTCCATTTGCTTTGGAAAACATTCTATCAGACTTAGTTAGGACTTGTTTCCTTTGGGATTTCTGGCAGTGCTGCTTGCTGAGTGCCTGAAAGTTGAGAGAGGCAGTCCTGGTTCTGTTTTGTTGTTGTGAAAAGACTGTTAAACAACAAAAAAGAACAAGGAGGATGAAAATGCACCTCTTGGTTTTCATAAACTCAGTAGGATATACATTTAACAGATAAATAAACAGACTCTGGGTTGTCCAGCAGGAACACTGATAGTCTTTCCTAAGAAAATGCAAGCCCAAAACGACTAAGGAATGACCCAATATATTTCCCTATAGGCAAACAAACTTGTATTATTTATTTATTTCATTTTTTTACCCAAGGCTCTTGGGAATATGCCTTTCTTAAGGCAAGAATTCCCAGGTATGCATTTTGGGTCATTAGGGTACCACAGGAGAATTGCTAGTATGCACTGACAAAACAGAGAATGACAACAGCACCTAAACAAGACAACTACCAACTACCTCTAGCAGCATGAGTTACATTTTGGTTACGCACTAGTAAAGAGTACTATGGAGAGGGCACAGAGTAATGGTAGATTCCATGCTTTGTATGCAAAAGTTTCCAGGTTCAATCCCAGCATCCCCAGCTAGGCCTACAAAAAGAATCTTGCCTGAATTTATAAAGAATTACTGCCAACTCGAGTTGATAAAACTGGACTACATGGGCCAATCCTTTTTGGTTGGTTCCCCAGCTCCTGTTCAAAGAGGCAGTTGGATAGCCATATTAGTTCCACATTAGTCATAGCTCACTGTTCTGTCCACCCATTATAATCAGCCTCTGCTAGGTGAACATGATCTACTAGTTTTTGCATTGGATATGATTGGATCCATCACTCCTGACACAGACATACATCTATCTGAGCTGTACAGAGAAGACTGCCTGCTGTGATGCTACAGGATTATGAAGCTCAGAAGCTTTTTCTCCACTAAAGGGAACCCTCTGCATCGTTGCCAGTGGCATCCATCAGCTGCTAGGTATTGAAAATATCTGTGAAACACATTTGGACAAAAAGCAATTCGATTCAGGGGAATCAGATGCAACAGCTGATCAGGACCTCTGCGCCTTTATTTCAGCAAGGCCCCTGCACAGAAGGGTTATGGGGAAGTTGGCCTTCCAGAGATTCAGGGCTACAAAGGAAAGATTTGGGGCTTCAGCCCTAATGAGCATCACCTAACACCACCTCTGGTCCCCAACCCCTCCTGATTTCAAGCAGCTCTCCACCTAATGCTGAAAGGAATTGGCTCAGATCTCAGGGAAGAGAGACTGTTCTTTTCTATCCACGTGATCCATGGGTAGGAAGAAAGAGACAGGGAGAAGAGGGGGAGGCTCCAACACAAGGAAAAGGTGTCCCTCCATTGTTGGCTTTGGACCTGAACATCTGCCAGCTTCAGCCCACCTTTGTATTAAATCCTATTTTCCATGGGTGATGGGGAAGCGTGAGCACTTGGCAGTGGGCAGGAACCTCTGCCAGCCAGCTGCTAACTAACTTAAGTCCTATTGCTGTCAGTGGGGTTTAGTCACAGCCAAAGGGAGCTGCATTAGAGGTAATATGTGTAAATCTGGAGGATAAGGAGCAACTCTTTATCAGGCAAGGAACAGTGTGTCAAATATCCCTACACATCCTGCTTGTGTGATATTTGGTATATTGTCTCTACCTCCAACCTATCTGAATGTCACTGGATGTACACAGTGCCCCAGATCCTTACAATGGCCACGTTTTATCACCCCAGGACATTTGTTTAGTTAACTTCTCAATAGGTGTTGATAGTGTTATTATTTCTGCCTATTGGAACTAAAAAAAGAGAGAGAGAGAAGAGAGAGAGATAGGGAACTTTTGAAGTGGGTACGATTACTTTATTTAAAAATTACACATTTGCAAGATAAGATTGCAGAACAAGCCAGCAGAAGTCAACATTTCATTATGAATGAAAGCGATTATGTATTATCTGTAAACTTTAAAGCCATACCTGTGTGAACAATCAACTTAGTTGTTTTGTCATCGTCACCAGAGTTGGTTTTTGTGTTTGGCAATCTGCCCCCTGATTACACAGGTGAAGCTGGTGAAAGTTTGTTTTCCACTAGAATTTTACTGATTATTTAGTTTGCATTGATAATCAGGACTATTTCACCTCCCTGATAGCTAGAATATTTTCCTGGAGTGTAAATGAATAACAAAAAGAGGGTTATATCTCTGTTAACACTCTACAAAGGGTCTTGCACAACTACTGAGCTCTCCCAAAGTTGAACATAACTCAGCCAGTCAAGCATTGAACCAGAGCACTTGAGCTCCTACAGGGGCCTGCATTCTACCTTGTAGAACACAAACTGAGCAACTGGTCCTCAAACAAAGAATCTATTTCCTTCAAATTGCAAGATGCACCAAAACACTGGGGTAAAACCAAACATGACTTGTATTTCAGATAGTCCTAAATTGACTTCATGGGGGTTTTTTTGTTCATAATCCCAACAAATTGGAAAGTTTTGGTGTTGTTCTACATAGCATTTCATTTATTAACCTAGAGCGCAGAACTGAACATAGCTCTGAATTCCATTTCAGAGGCATTTGAGGCTAGAGGGCCACCCATGGTAGAAAAGGCTGAAGACAAAAGGGGACCGAGCTCACATGCCATCCTGTTCTAGCTTTAATCGCCACTGCCCGTAACACAACCGCCAGGCATGTCCTCCTTTAGGAAGGAGGAAAATAGCTGCCCAAAGCAGGACCATCACCAGTGATGAGTGACTGGGGGAAAGCCAGTGGGACCCTAAGGGTCTGGCCTCCAGACCTGAGGTTCTACAGCCCTGTCTCAACACATGTATAACTTTCCCCTTAGTAAACTTTCAAGGTGGCTAAAAGTCCAGGACAAAAATAAAACCTTGACTTGGTTCCTGAAAACCATGCTCAGGTTGGTGCCGTATGAATATCTCTGTGAAGGAAATTCCATAGCTATGACCTCCTTGATCTTAACTTCTGTGAGGGTGATCCCATGGCCCTTAGGGGTGTGGGTGGGAGGCAGAAGATAGGTTGGATTCCCATATCTGAGAATGTAAACAGAGCTCTGTTATCAGAGCTGGAAATCATGCTTTGATTTGCCTCCTTACAGCTGGCAGAGAGAGAAGGAGAGAGAGAAATTGTGAAGAGTTATGAAGTATCCTATGTCCTCTGAACTCTCCTTCCCTCTACCTCTGAAGCACCCCAGGAAGGGGGATGAAAACTGCTATCTAGTCAAAATTCAGAACAGGGAATGCAGAGAAGTGCAGACTGCATTGAGAGCACAAGAGCCAGGAATGTGCCCTACAGGGAGGGACACCTGGAAAAAGGCTCCAAATAGACATTTTAAATTGTTGATGTGTTAATAGACAGGTGAACAAACTGGGCAAGGCTGGGGTACACGGTTCAGACACTATCTACACAGAGAATTACTTTGTTTTTAGAGAAATACATTTGGGTAAACTCCCTAAATAATATAGACATGTGGGTTTTACATTATACTGAAAATAGGAGCCATTATTTAGTCTTAAATTTGTGTAATTCTGTACTGAATTGTTTAAAAGGAGCAGAAAGCTTGAACAACACTGCATGATTTCTAAAAATTTAACTGGTCTCCTACAGTACCCTTTGATATTTCTTCCATTGTATATTTGCTGTGTGAGCAGTGAACACATCTTATCTCAATGGATTAAGACTGCTAAAAGAGGAACATTAAATATCACACTTGTAAGAATGTTATGACTGCACAGAAGTAATGCTATCTGAACTGTTGATACTGTGTTGGCTCAGAGAATGATACACTGAGAAAGAAAGCTGGGATATTTCAACACACCAGCATTAACTGTGCAGAAATATTCAAATTAATTTGGAGAAAGGAATAGGATAAGTACAGTGGAAGTGGCAAGCCTTCCCATCTGCTAGAGCTGGACCATGCCACCTGCATCCCCTTTTGCAATATTGTAATTTTTGGAAGTCTAATTCACTTTTCATGCCAATATGTCTTGGTTCACATTTCTCTTCCATGGAGAACTTGTCCTAATAAATTCGTCAGATGAGCTTTTCTTCCTTTTCCACTGAAGCTGTGATCTGAGTACTGGAGAGTGCCTTACCCATTACAATTTACATCTGCTTGGCCAGAAGTGTGGCACTGCTCATTTTCCCAAGCACTGTCCTTAATTGTGGGGCAAACTTCGGACTTGTGGGATCCAGTCCGGTTTTGTTCCTTTCCCCACTAGGATCCTGAAGAGCCTAGTGAGAAAGACAGACACAGAGAAGGAAGATTCTGAGTACAAGAATTTGTTTTGAGCACCAGAACTGATTGGAGAATACAATCGTGCCACGCAAAAGAAATCTCCCCCTGAATATCCAAAATCTTTATTTGTTTCCGCAGTTTAGGTGGGTAAACTCATTCAATACCCTACTGTTATTAAGTAATTCAGATTTAAAATTCCTTGTCACCTGATTGATAAGCAGTATGAGGTAGTGGTTAAGAGTGTGGAACTGGGACTCAGAAAATCTGGGTTTTAGTCCTCGTATAGCCAACTGGGTAACTTTAAACCAGTTACATACTCTCAGTCCAACCTACCTCGCAGGGTTGTTGTGAGGATAAGATTGAAAGGTGAAGGAGAATGATATAAGCTACCTTGAGTTCCTTGAAAGGGAAAAAAAAGTGGGATACAAATATAATATTACAATAAATATTTATTATGACATAAAAACCAGATCTGCCTTCTGCACACCTTGTGATATTGCAATGGAAATCATGCATATTCCGATACGACAGGTATCAAGTTTCAGGTAGATTTGACAACCATATAGAAAAGGGGATTTCAAGAGTTGTTTTTAGTTAAATTATTAGGTTATTAGTGTTAATAATTATATTTTTGGAAAAAAATTTTCAGAGAAAGACTCACAGAATTTTATAACACAACATAAACATATAAAATATGTTATAACATATAACAGAACTTTAAAGACACAAAATGTAAACCATATAAAAACTTTAAATAAATATTGCATAATTATTAATTCATATACCACAACCCCATAAAATAACTGAAATATTAGGAATCAAAGCAAGCCATACATCATATAGCCCATAGGAATAGAGAAAAGTAGCAACCTGGCATGGAAAAGATGATTGTTAAACCTTACACAATAACTGTGCTACTCTCTTGCACCTGTGCCACTCTAACAAGAGCTGAGCAGGGCTGTCAAGGGCAGGGCATTTTCATAGAGTCACCATAAGTCAGAGATGACTTGACGGTGTGTAACAACAACCTACCTATCACAGAGACAGTCTTCTGATCTTCATGTTGGCTAATATTCCTCCCAGCTGTAGTTATGGTCATGGCTGCTTCATGAGGAGAGAATAAATTCCTAATTGGAAGGAAATGCCAAAGAAACAGAGCAGAGGTTGAATAATTTCCATATTGACATGCGCCAACTATGCCATAGCAGGTCCAGGTTCTATTTTGCATTGCACTCATCATAAGGCTAAATCCATTGCAGAATACAGTGAAGAGGAGGAGGAAGACAGAATGCAAGGTATTTTTAAAAGAGTCTTTTTTCTGCAGTCGTCACTTCTGAATTTATTTTTCAGCCAAGCTGCTTGTAGATTACCTACCTTTCATATCAAATGAGAAAGGGCATGAATGTTCAGTCATGCTAAACTTTTCTTTAACACTGTTACAGAAAAAATAAATAAATGTAAACCTGTAACAGCTTGACCTTATAATAAATGGCTTTATATATGATTTTTCATGCTTTGTGTTCATTGTTGTTTTCCATGGTGCCTTTTTTTGCAAAACAAATTTCAAAATGTCAAAATGTGGGCTGAAAGGTGTATTACCTTTCAAAGAATACCTGTTAATTTTGTGTTTAAATATAGCGTTTGAAGCTTGGTCATTCAGTTCTTAGCACTTACTGTAAGAATAAACATTGTTTCAGAAGGGGGAAAAATCAAAACAATTATGGCTTGATGTTTGTGAAAATTCCTTTAAAGTCTGCAGTTTTCAGACGATAAGAATAATTGGGGGAAACTGTACCTGGCTTGACTTTGAAAAAGAGAACCCCAAGACTTAATGGGCCAAGGAAGGACTTCAAAGTCACTGCTCTGTTATTTTGTTGTCCATGGGATTTAATAAGCAATGTGCATTGTTCAGTGTACTGGAAGGCGGCCTCTTCAGGAGAAAACTAAAATACAATCACAACACTAGATGCGCTGCTGCTGTGTTCCATTTCCCACCATGTACACAGAGTAGGAAATTCATAATCCTTTCCTGTCAAAAGCTCTGAATTCCAGCAATGGATTTGAACTCATACGTTCAAGATTATTAAATAAGAAGGGGGAGAAGGTTTTAAATAATTTAAAATATTTTCTGAAAGAACACAATGGGTTTTAATAATCTACAGGCTTTATAGTCCTAATATTATAGGTCTGATTGTGCACAGAGAACTCCGTTTTCACCCAGTTATTTGGGACATGAGGTTTTCCCAAGCTAAGGGATTACAAGGCTTAATTGGGTTTTCAGCTGCAGGTACCTGCTTTTCCCCAGGATTCTTTATACCTTTTATTCATGCTGTAGTACCCAAGATGAGAGGCACATATGACATTACACAGTGAACCACAAAGTGCCTCCTTTGTCTGTTGAAAGAGGATTATGCAGGTCAGACATGACCATATTCTCTTGCCTTGACTCTACCTCTGGTCAGAGGAGGACTCTGAGGTCGAGGTATCATTGCTCAGTGATTGCTTGGGACCCACCAAGCCAGAGAAATGTATTTACCAGATACTTTGGACACATGGCATGCTCCCAACTTAATGAAGTCCTCACTACTCCCATGCTGGAAATGACAGTAACAGCATGATTCTGCAATAACCCTTTAAGAGATGGACGATTCTTTAAAGGGTTGGGTTTAAACATGGGGACAGATAAGCCAGCCCTCATAAACCATCTGAGGACCTCTATGCTTTGCTGAGACAATAATTCTTTTTGAGTCTGCCGGCATAGACCCTCCTGCCTGGTTGCCCTGAATTGATTTTTGGTTTATTTAACAGTAGGTGGTATACTGATCTATTACATAAATGCATCAATGATTTCATACATTCAGAAGAAAATGGAAGCAGGTTTGTGTTACCATCTTCAGTTGAGGAATCAAATCCAGTTTGCTCCTCCCTTGGTCTACTGTCACCTATTTGCAACAATTTTATCAGGGTACAGCAGAAGGAGAATTGAAGGAAGAGACCTCAAAGAGACCTGGTTTTGCTGAGAGAATTCCACTTGGCTGCTTCTAATCCATCTGGAGGTTTCCAGAACCACTGTACAACACTAAGAACTGGTGCCTGATCTTGTTTTCCTTGTCTGACCTCAAACTATTTTTCATTTTCTAGCATGTCCTTTAGATTGTAACACTGGAGCTCTGTTCCTGCATTCCAAGAACACATGTGGACATAAAGCAGGGATTGAACTGCATGCATGATCCAGCCCACCAGGTACCCAAAGCTACCCCTTTGGGGCTCCTGTCTCATCTCCTACAGCACAACCTGCTGGGGGCAAAAGCGTCTTGAAAAACTGGATTGCGGGAATTGCAGGCAAGCCACAGTGTTTTTCCTCTGCATGATTGCAGAAGCTGGTTGCATGTCTCACTCTGCCCAGTGTAAAGTTAGGATTGAAATGCTTGCCTTGCTAAGCCTGATCACATTTATTATCATTCTTAAAGTGCTTTGAAATCCCCAGATGTCATTCCTACTTATACACTGTGTGCAAAGCAGTAGCTGTCATATTTGTATTTGTATATAAATATTATCTAGGCAGCAAGATCAAACGAATTTCCCATTGTGCAGCAGCTTTCATTTGTAAATGCTCTTTTCTCTGAATGAATCAAGATGTTGCTCTTCTGTTTGTCAAAGTCTATCACTTTGGTAATCTGTCAATCAAGACACAATAAACTTAGCCTGCTCCTGTGGATTGTGTTGCGTGTAAGATAACAGGCTTCCATCAGAAAGATAAAGAGATGTCAAATATTATCTTCAGTGCAAATCATTCAAGACTGGTGCCACTCCATAATGTACAGGAAGTTCTGTTAAAATTGAAGGTAAAAGTTTAATTATATTCATTGCTAAATCAGAGCAAAATTCCTGTGTATGTAATGGTTTGGCTTCCACAATGCCTGATAAATGAGATAAAGCAAAAAATTGCAATACTTGTCATGGTTTGTGCATGCTTATAAAAACAAACAAACAAAGCCCTCTACACCATCCTGAAATAACGCAGAGGAACGCTCTACACATTCTAAACGGTTCCAGTTCAAATGTATTGCTGCAGGCCGCTATCATAAGACATTGGAAAAGCCACACTGTATTAGACCAAAGGTCCATCCAGTCCAGCCCTCCATTCACATGGTGGCAAACCAGCTGGCTATAGGATCCCTCAAGCAGCATGGGTGCATGTCCTCTTCCTGCCCAAACTCCTCCGCAACTGGTGTATGTGAGCCTGCCACCCCTGGTGAAGGAGGTAGACCATAGCTGGCAATGTTAGTAGCCATGGAGAGCCTCCACGACTCTGTCCAATCCCCTTTAAAAGCCATCCAGATTGGTGGCCATTGCTACTTCACACGGCAGCAAATTCCATGGTTCAGCGGTATGAGGTATCCTCTTTAGATAGGCTTTTGGTATTGCAGTCCAAAAGGATATAGGGTTTTATAGTTTAAAATGAGCACCTTGGCTCGGAAGGATACTGACATCCAGTGCAAAAGGGCCAGAACTGGTCTATATTTGCACTTGCTGGGTTATTAGTCTGGCTGTCATGTTTTGCACAAAGCTGCAACTTCGGACCAGTCTTCAAGGCCAGCCCCGCATAGAGTGCACTGCAATAATTTAACTTAGAGGCTACCAGAGTATAGACTACTGGAACTATGCTATTTTTCAACGGAGTTGTTACTGGACGACCAATGATAAAGGTGGCTCCAGGAGAACCCATAAGCTATGAACCTGCTTCTTTAAGGGAAATATAGCCCCATCTAGAACAGTTGAATACCTTCCACCTGGTCAGAGGGATCACCCACTAACAACATCTCTGTCTTGCCTGAATTGAGCATTAGTTTGTTAGGCTTCATCCAGCTCATTGTCATAACCAGGTACTGGTTTAGCACATACCCAGCCTTAACTGATAGGAATGAAAAATGAAAGTGGGACTGTATGTCATCAGCATATTTCTGGCAATGCACCCCAAAACTTTAGATCCTCACACGTTCATTTCAGGTAGAAGTTATACGTTGGAAGAACAGAGCCCTGAGGAACCTTATGCTGGTGGCCTCTTGTGAGCAATCATTCATCACCTACATGACTCTAACAGTTGCCCCCTCCCTGCTGGCTTTTCTGAGCCAAGAGAAGGAGAAGTCCAATACGGAAGTAGGAGCATGAAACTCTTCGAGCAGCTCGCCAATGTTCTCAACCTGTGTGAACTGATACACATCCCAGATAACTGGATGTCCTGGGGAATGCAAGAAACTATGTCCTGGAAGTGTCCATCAAATATATTACAGTGGGCCTTGACAGGACTAGGATCTCAGTGGAGCCAGGATGCAACAAGCTCTGAACGGTCCCAAAAAAACTCAACTGTGTAGCAAATAGAAGACTGAATAGAAGCAGTGAAACATTGTTTCTTTGCTGTCCTGATGACCCTTAGCTAACTATGCTTGATTATAGGCCAATACCTTCATGTCATATATCTGAGCAGTAAGCAGATGACAGAAGAAGTAACATCTAATATGGTCTCCAAATCCACAATATGATACGGACACCCATCAGAAGAAGTTTTGAAAGGCAATTTGGAGAACTCCAGTCATTCAAGTTTTGCTGCTTTGCAGATTCCCAACCTAAATTGTGGCAAGTCCTTAAAGAGATGGGAGTAACAAACCATCTTATTTGTCTCTTGAGAAACCTATATTGTAAGCCGCCCCGAGGCTTCGGCGAATAGAGCAGCATAAAAATGTTTTAATAAATAAATAAAATAAATATATGCGGGTCAAGAAACAACAGTGATAACTGGACATGGAACTACTGATTGGTTCAAAACTGAGAAAGGAGTTTGGCAAGGCTGTATACTGTCACCCTGCCTATTTAACTTATATGCAGAGCACATCATGAGAAAGGTGAGGTCAGATGAATCACCAGTTGGAATTAAGATTGCTGGGAGAAATATCAACAAACTCAGATATGCAGATGATACCACTCTAATGGCAGAAACTGAAGAGGAACTAAAGAGCCTCTTGATGCGGGTGAAGGAGGAGAGCGCAAAAGTTGGCTTGAAACTCAACATTAAGAAAACTAAGATCATGGCATCCGGTCCTCTCACTTCCTGGCAAATAGATGGGGAAGAAATGGAGGTAGTGACAGATTTTATTTTCCTGGGCTCCAAGATCACCGCAGATGGGGACTGCAGCCAAGAAATTAAAAGATGCTTGCTCCTGGGGAGGAAAGCTATGGCAAATCTAGACAGCATACTAAAAAGCAGAGACATCACCCTGCCAACAAAAGTGTGTATAGTCAAGGCTATGGTTTTCCCAGTTACAATGTATGGCTTTGAAAGTTGGACCATAAGGAAGGCTGAGCACTGAAGAATTGAGGCCTTTGAATTGTGGTGCTGGAGGAGACTCCTGCGAGTCCCTTGGACTGCAAGGCGATCAAACCAGTCAGTCCTAGAGGAGATCAACCCTGAGTGCTCTTTAGAAGACCAGATACTGAAGATGAAACTCAAATACTTTGGCCACCTAATGAGAAGGAAGGACTCACTGGAGAAGACGCTAATGCTGGGCATGATTGATGGCAAAAGAAGAAGGGGATGGCAGAGAATGAGGTGGCTAGATGGAGTCACTGAAGCAGTCGGCGTGAGCTTAAGCGGACTCAGGGAAATGGTGGACAACAGGAAGGCTTGGAGGAATGTTGTCCATGGGGTCGTGATGGGTCGAACACAACTTTGTGACTAACAACAACAACATATTCTGGACATCCCCTTTTGTCTTTGGACCTACCCATCACTGGATCATGGCCTCCCAGTGCTTCTCTGGAAGGGGATTTGGCCCTCAGATGGGAAGAAGTTCAACACCCTTGCTTTGATTGGCTTAGGGATGTGTGGTCAGCAAAACATGACATTTCTGAAGTTCTCCGAATTCTATCTTAAAGCTTGTTCTGATCAGACTGGGGTCTTCATTTTTTTATTTCCTGAGAAAATGCAGGTATATCTTTGTGCATATTTTTCAAAGACTTTTTTTTTCAAATATGCACGATTTTCAGGAATAGCTCAGTTGCACAGCCCAAGTCCATTTTTATAAGCAGAAATGCTGCATGTCAGCAGTGCTACTTTCCTAGTTGGGAGGAGTTACCTGGAAGGATCCTTGGGGTTATAAGACAAATTAGTAGGTCATCTCACACTTTTCTTCATATGAGGGAAAGTATTTGATTCATGCCCAAGTCCGAATATATTTAGTAAAGGACCTGCAGGAAGGATTTGCAATAATATGCTTGCAATAATATACTAGGTTCCTTGCACTGAAGTACTCTAAAGTGTGTACTTTGAAATCGGTATCTGAAGGAAACTGCAGTGCTGGTACTTCAATAACAATGTAGTCTAAATGAGAGCTCCAGTTACCTGCAGATGCCATGAGCTGGAGAGAAATCAGACTCATTAAATAATGTTCTATACTTTGTGTAGCTTAGTTCTCCCAGTTTCCCACTAGACCTACTTATAACAAAGGAAAAAAGAGTTATCTAAATATAGCGCTTAATTTAAACTAAAAAAAGAATCTCAAAATACCTGACACATGCTATTAACAGAACAAAAGGAATAAGGTATCCAAGACTGATTTTCGTTAGTGAAATACTCTTTAATAACTCATTGGAGCTACTTCATGTGTTACAAAATTAACCTGTTTCTGTACCTTATCCTGCAACATGGGAAATGATTTCACTTCTTTCTTAGCTATGTGCTGGTGTCTACGAATCCCACGGCCTATTACAATTCCTTATAGTGCAGCAATACATCATATAACCAGAAGATCCAAATAGACCAGATGTATCTCTAAAACAGAATGTGCAAAATGTAGTTTAGACCTCAACTCTTGTCAGCCCTGGCTAGCATGGCCAATGGATAGGGATTCTCCAAAAATCTGGTAAGCTCTAATGGAAGGGAATGGAACTCACTACTTCCTCTTCTGCAAGGCAAGCGGGGTGGGGGGTGGGAGTGGGGGACTCCTGTGGCACATGGTGGGGGCAAGCTAATTGTCCAAATCCCCAAACCAGTATTATTTCCTATGCACCACTTGCTATTATTATAGGATACAGTGGTGTATGGTTAATATTCCCAATCACATTGCTACAATTCTTCCTTCCTACTACTACTTTTCAGCTGTTCTGCTTTGCTCCCCTTGGGATGGGGCTCCTGCAGTGTAAGGGCCTTTGAGAACATGGGAATAGGTCAGTTTCCAGTTAGGCAACCCTTATTGGCACATACTGGGTTGACCCAACCCTTGGGCAGAGTGAAGTAGCTGCAGACGCTGGAAAAAGGAAGCAGCAGCAAGTGTCAGAGGAGAGAGCCAAGGTGCTGAAGGACATGGTCGATGACAGGCCTGGTCAGGCATTTGCCAAGGATCCACAGGAGGCCCTCTGACAAGAGTTCCCTGGAGTTGTTTCTCTTCATCATTGTAGTCTGCTTGTATACCTGCTGCTGTTTGTATGCTCGTTATGTCAGGACCTCTGCTCTGGGGCTTCACCTAATGGCCAGAAGGAGAAGCCCACCTCGGTATTTGCAGGACTGGTCCCAGGAACTGCTGGAGCTCTCACCTTCTGAAGTCCTAGAGGAAGAGCTATATAAAAGCAAGCTCTTCCGTCCAGAACTGGCTTCAGCAACACAGGTTTCCTTGTTGGCTGTATTGCCTGCTTTTTGCTTGACCTGTATCCTTCCTTACTATCCTACCTCAGCTACATGGGCCATCTTGCTGGCTGTGGTTTGGTTCAGCTCCCACAACTTGCCAGAGACATGCTTCATTTGGTCCCTGGTGTATCCTGCCATCCCTCAGCAATGCAGCTTTGCCTGCTAGCTGTGGTCTAACTCCTGACTCTTGCCATGTATCCTGCCCAGTTATTCTGCCTCTGTTTGTCTTCCTTTTCTTGACCTTTGCCTTGTCCATGACTACATCCATGTCTTGCCCTGATAACATACTTCATACTTCTAGTTCCTGACCTTGGCCTGCTCTGTGACTATGACTTGGACTTTGCTATCGAATTTATCACTGGTGTTTGGGCTCTGTCTTGTCTCCTGTTGTCCAAGTCCTGGCCCTGGACCCTGGCATTTTGTTTCTCTGCCTGGGAAGTAAGTGGGTGGAAGGAATGATGAAATGGAGCAGCAGCAGGTGACAGTAAAGAAGAGCCTAGGTTCACCAAGACAGAAGTGTCCATTGTGGGTGTCTCACTGAAAGAACCTCCAAAACAGGGCACAACCACTGCCATTCAGCCTGATGCTCAGGTGCTAACTGTTGATGGACCACAATTCTTATGGCTTATCATCTGATGCTCCTTGAAGGGCAGCCTTTCAAACAGAAGACATCTTCAAGCAGAGGATGGTCCTTTGACAGTCCTTTCATTCAAGACTATCCTGTCTAAAAAGGATACCTTGCCACTCTGGCAGGGTATCTGCAAAACATCAACTTTCCCCATGTACAGCTATATGCATGTGGGTGGTTTTTTTCTTGTCATACTAAATAGGCACAGGTCAACTGGGAGGGTCAGGAACAGCATCCTGTTTCTAGCTTCTCCATGCATATATTTTGTATATGGGGAACATACAAAGATCTAAATGTATTGTAACCAACACATTTGCTTTAAGAAACACTCATACATGAAGCAGATCTTCTGCTAGAATCTTTTTATTTTTAGAAAAATCAATGTGAGTTAGATTATTAAAGAAAACGGACTCTTCTGAAGTGTATGGAGAAGGACAAACCACAGTAGAGTTCAAAGGTCCATCCTTGGACATACTCAGAATTAAACTCGCCCCCCCAAAAAAAAATATCACAGTAACTATAGCAAGGCACATTACAGAAGTAATTTGTCCTGTATTTCTAATATATCAGTTCTTTTAACTGTTGATAATGAGTCCTGCTAATACTGAACATGGATGGTCAGTTCATATTAATTTATCATTGATAAATTGGGGTTACTTTAATGAAAGGTACTATACACTTGGAACTCTCAGATTATGTGTAATTGAATTAATGTATCATAAAATAACAGCAAAAAGATCTTATAAAAAATCCCACTCCTCCATACATGATCCAGAGCAAAAAGACCTTCCTGAACATACATGTATGGACAGCCAACACAGAAGACTGCCGGAGGAAACAAAAATATAATGGGAAGTGAAAGGTAATTATTCCCCTTGGGCTAAGATGGAGGACAGTTTTATTTAGTCCATATTTTTAAGTGAGCTGGTCCAAGTTGCATTTCCCAGACTATTACCCAGAACCCAAAATACGGATATATTAGCAGAATCTACAAAAATGTTTATATTCAGGAAAGTTGTTTACAAAAATTATTAAATGAAGGAAAATTGTGTACCAAATGTGTACATTAGGGGAAATTGCATATAAAACATATGCATTTTAAAAGTACATATCAATGTAGAAATTGTATAGAATGAATTTAAGAAACTTATCTGAGCTAGAATTAGACAAATTTGTCCAACATTCCTTGCACTCATAGCACTTTAATGGTTGAAGGTCTGTTTCTGTTCATCTCAATTTATTATTTTTCCAAACTTTAATTGAGTGTGCCCTGAGATTTTTTTTTAAGTTTACATGAAAATTCAAAAGAATTATTGTGCAAATTCCCCTTCAGGGATAGCCAACAAGAGATGTTCAGGGTTGCCAGGATTACCCCAACAGTGCCTAGCTGCTTAACTTGCATCCAATTCTCACTCACAACCTCTGCCCATTGTGCAAATCGAAAGCTTCCACAACTTGAAAAGTGACGGCATGGGAGATTTGTGTAAATCTCCCCAAATTTCTGTCAGTCCCCTCCATAAATTTAACCAGGGTGGATTCAGTCTACTAATAAAATTGTGTAAATTAGGAAATTTTCACAAATTGGAAACTGAGAACAAGCATTTGTTTGACAATCTGTCAAGGTTTTGAGGAAACACACATTTGTGTATTCAGAGCTCAGATGGAGCATACTTGAATATTTTACAAGACAGAACAAAATTCTTGTATATTCCTACTATCAGTAACATATTTTGTATGCCTTTTTGCTCAATTTGCACATTTTTGTGATTTTCCTAATAGGATGCTTTTTTGTATGCTTTCTTGCTAATATACACATTTTGCATTAATTTTGTATTGGAGAGCTCTACTGCTAAATTTGGAGAAGTCAGAATTTTGGAGAAAAGTTTTGCTTCGTATAGTAGCTCAAAAGTGTGAAATTGGATAAATCTGCATTGCAGTGGGAAAAGTTTCAGGAGATTTCAGGAAAAAGTATCTTCCCAACGTGAGTCGTAAGCAGGTTTCCCAAGTAAACATCACATGTAAGCTATTCCAAAGAAGGGACCTGACTGCATTCTCTACCCTTCAGATACTAATGACTAAGATCACTGACAAAGACAGTAAAGTTGCTATGAAATCCAGACTCCGGCAAGTTTGCTTCTTTTAAAAGTAGCTGCTGCCATACACATGCTTAAAAGATGGCTACATCAGACCTTGAAATCTGGCAGACAAAACTGCATTATTTCACCCACTAGGCCACTGTCTTTGCTCCCTTTTACTTTTATGTCATTGTGTTGGGTTGACACCAATGGTAGGTTTAATATGTTATCTTCTCTGATGTTATTACTGGCTAATGATTCTACTTGTCTCTGGAGAGAGGGAAAAATGAGAAGTCATAGAGCTTTGCTGTTTTATGTCACTCTACAGGGACCCCACAGCCATGGCATACTATGGTATCATGTCATTTTAAATCAATAGACAGCAAGTTAGCCTTTAACATCAGGTTTGTTAGTTTTGCTTTTATAAAGCAAGTCTGCCATTAGAAGGCTATTTGTGATCATCCAATGGCATAATGTAGCATCAGTTATTATAGCCTTGCTTACTTTCATGGCTTTTAAAAACTATAGCATGGAATGATTTTTAAAACATTATGGTCTGATTGAGTGTTAGCAGCACTTAGAGTTTTACAAGTCATTTGAACTGAATGAATGAACACAGAGTAGTCCTATAGTAGCAAGGGGTGAAAATTATAGATGTACAGATTTGTTAAATTGGCTTTGTTTACATTTTGCAAATTGTCGGGCATCTTTTGCTTCATCATCTTCTCATTGACAGAATTGGATTTATTTTTAACAGATGTACAATGATTTTTTCACTTGAACCCAGTGTGTATTAGTGTTAACGTGTGTTAACGCAAGTGGGTGTTATCATCAATGCACACTTGCACTGGTGTGTATTAGAAGAAGTGCAGGTTGGGGCAAATTTCTTCCCCTCTCCAAAAACAAAAGTACTGGCCTGAAGCTTCATGGACCTATGCGGCTCAGATAAAGATGTTCTCCCTGGAGTCTGCAAGTGGAATTAAGAGAAATCTGAACCCATTGTAGGATTATTGGGCATTCCTGATGAAAATAACAAATCGATTTAAATCCAGCACTAGCAGTGAAACAGCTTTTTTCACTACCTGGAGCAGCAAAAACTTAGAGACATATAAACAAATTGGGGAGTTCTGAGACAAGAGTAGTAATTGGCAGGGGTGGGGTGGTATTGAGATGGCATCATAAGACATGAAGCTGTTCAAAGCAGGCCCAGTAGCTTCTGGATAAAGATATATGAGAAATTCATTTCAGTCTCTTTTTAATCAGGAGACACCGACTCAAATGCAATCTATGGTTGAAGTCCAAATATTTCTGAAATTGCACTGTGATTTGCAAACCAAATTGCCCTTGTCAGCAGACAAATATTTGAAAAATGTGCATGAAAGGGTGCAGACATTTGAAAAATGCACACAAATGTGCTTTAAACAATGGGAGAAAGATGCAAATATTTCAAATTGATATTATTTGCATCAGATAAACCATAGAAATAATTAGTAAAATTCATAAAACAATGGCTTTTATATAAAACACACATGTCTGTCCACCTATAGACAAAGAAACAATCATAAAGTCTAGGTGGGCACATCAGATAATATTTGCCCAATGTGAGATGACATCCAGGGCATTTGGTTCAGCAAACATCAGATCCTCAATTGCACATGTTGAGCATTGGGTACATAGGTATATGTGCAGACTGCCTGCTCTTTTCTGCACACACAGAGGACTGTGTCATTGCTAAAGCCCCATTTTCTTATCTGCCAACACCAGTTCTTAACATGTTCAAAGACTTGCAGGTTTTGCAATTCTCTGTGTGATTAGGCAGAATAAGCTGTCCTGGGCTCCATCCACTTGAAGAGGTGGGTGGATCTTTCTCTCTGCAATCTAATCCTGGTATTCTCTACTCTTTCATCACAATCACAGGTGCACTGAAAAATCTTTTTCTCAATTTTAATCTGGGAAGTTCAGGATAGTAGCCAAAAAGTGGATATATGTTTAATGTAGCTGCTTTGAGTCTTTCAGTGTTGACTGCTACCTTTCTGCTATGTCACTGGGCATAGTACCAGCTAAGTAATTGATGTTATCAGTAGGAGTTGGCTTCAGCT
Source organism: Varanus komodoensis (assembly GCF_004798865.1). NCBI lineage: Eukaryota > Metazoa > Chordata > Lepidosauria > Squamata > Varanidae > Varanus > Varanus komodoensis. The sequence continues at coordinate 2,933,305 of NW_025336087.1, read as the reverse complement.
GTCCATAATGATTCTACAGATTTCATTGAGTACTGTTATCTACCAGTTTTGCATGGACTGAGAGTACCACACTGGGCTGGTGTATTCACTTGCAGAATAACTTAAGGCCAAAGCTGATGTTCTTAATGTTCACAGTTGAGTGCTCCAGCTGTTTCCTGTTAACTTCTGGAAGCAATTATTCCTCACAGTAACCTTTTGCTTTATATTTTGGCAGTGTTTCTTACAAGTTAGCATGTGATCCAGAGTAATACCTAGGTATTTGGGAGTAGGATAGTGATTGAAATGAGGACTCTTCTGGAAAAGTTGCTGATATGAAAAAGCACTTATTTGAGTCTTGGCAGGATTAGGCTTTAGTTGATTTTGATTATAATATACCCCATGTTCATCTAGTGTATTATTTAAGATACGTTCTACCATCTAAGTCTGACTAAGCAGTTAGTGTGAGGACATCAGCATCCATAGTATTTCTAATGCCTTGTGTGGGGAGAGCTTGATCATTAATAGAGATATTAAACAAGATGGAACCAATGCACTACCCAGGGGTAGGTCATTGTATGCAGTCTTCCATAAGCTGTGTTGTCCTCGCAAGTTAAGCAAGCACCTATAATTTTGTAGAAAGGTTGCTATTAGCTTAGTAAATGTATAGTCCTTGGTTACAGTGAACAGTTTTTCCAATGGCGTTTGTTGTTGAAGAGTGTTCTACATAGTCAAGAGGTCAACAAAGCTACCCTGGTGTTTTTTAAGCCATCCTTAATATATTGTATTAGGTGTTTTATTTGTAAATTACAGTTCTTTCCTGGTCTAAAACCTTCTATTGAATAAGTTTAGCAGCCTACATTGGAAATTAAGAAACATTCTTTCCAGAGTTTTATGGGTACGGCAAAGTAGTGAAATCAGGCTGATTTGTGATGGGGTGGGTCATTTCTAGCAAGTACATGTGTCTTTCTCCAAACTTTCAGAATCCAAAGAGAATCAATGCACTTAGGAAAAATATTAGGAAGCCACTCTTATTGTTTATTTGTTTCATTTATATGCCATGCCTATAGCTGGCAAGGTCCTCTGGGTGGCTCTTGCATTCCTATGCCAATATTTTTGATCTGTTTTTCTCAAATTTTGTCAAGACAAGCTGCCTTGCTTTGTTTTACAATTTTGAATGTTGTCTTCCAATTCTCTTATGCTGAATGGTTTTGTGAAGACGTCAGTCTTCAAATGCTCATCTAAGATTATGTGCTGTTCTCTTATGGCTATACTCAGCTGATAATCTCCTTATTAATGGTAGACCTATCTGATTTGCTATAATATTTGCATAAACAGGGCCTTTGGTTGGATTGTTACTAGGTCACTTTAAAAGCCTCCGGGTCTTTCGGTTCCTTCTTGCCACATTTATTCTTCCATGAGTTTTATCCAGATACCTTTTTAGTTCTTGAGACCAAAGAGATTAGGTGCTGTGCAGCCAAAATAATTCCTTTGTTCAGCAGATCTTGTAAAAGTAATTTAAAAAATGTAATCATTAAAGTGGCTGTTTCCAATTTGAATGTAGCTAGTCTGCTTCTTTGAGATATGGATGGAAAGGATGACATCTCAACTGCATCTTCACACTGATTGTAGGCTTCTGGTCTTCTACTAAACTTCCGCCAATCACCTTTGCTGAATCGCCTGGACCACTGCAATACGTTGGCAAATTATGCATTGGAAATGGAGGCAAGCTGCCTTTGTGCATAGTTGGGCTATAGGCTTGCTAACAAATCTTAGGTATATGTCATAACCATGTTGCTACTTCCCAGGATTGCAGATAGAAGCAGTTTACTATCGTGGATAAGGGTTAGTTGAAACGTTTCCATCCAATTTAATGCTGCTTTGCTATTCTTTCCATCATGTGTGTATCTTCAAGCACTGTTATGGCTGTTAAAATCACCAATTATACATGCTGGTTTTTGTTTGAAAAAATTACCTGGGATTTTTAAACAAAAAGATTGCATTGGGTGGTTTCTAAGTAGACTATACTCTGCAGTTACTCAACTCCACTGTTATTATCTCTATATCATCCTTTTTGGTGATGACAGCGGATGATATTTGAAGGTCAAGACTGAAACAGAGCACTTCCATAGTGTTTGAGTTCTTTCACCTGCAAGTCTTATTCTGGCGCACTGCTGGTAGTTATCGTGGTAAGAGTCTTAAATATAAATTTCATTGCAATTCCGAGTCTGAACTGATGCAGTACCTTTTCTTTGGAAGTTGACAAGCCCTCTATATTAACAAAGATCATTGTCCTCTTTGGCCCTGATAAGGGCCCTTTGATTATTAGTGGTCTCTTATGGACTGTTGTCCAAGGTAGTGAGTCACTCATCCAATGGTGATTGTATAACAAATTACCTTAAGCTGGTGTATGGAGATGGACAAATTCATCTGATCTGGGGATGGTTAACTTCTGAGCAGCACAGTGGTTGTTTTGCTAGGCAGAATCAAGGCAGGTATCTGTACCCACCAAGCCTTCCTCCACCTACAGTCAAGGTGGAAAACAAAATGTTATCAAAACAGAAATGCCCTCACCTTGGCCAAGAAGGGATGAGGAAGGTGATGGAGCTCTCCAAAGATCAGAGGACAGGCAGTTGTTTTACTGTAATTTATTTATTATTATATTAAATTTACACCCCACCTTTCTTCCTCTTACAAGGAACCCAAGATAGCTTACAAGTTTCTCCTGCTCTCCATTTCAAGCTCACAACATCCTTTGGAGCTTGAGAGTCTGTGACTGGCCCTAAGTTACCCAGTAAAGTCCATGACTCAGTGAAGAATAGACCGCAGATTTCCAATATGCTAAACCACTGCACCATACTGACTGTTTGCCACTCTAGCAGGAAGTGATCATCACTAAATGAGATGAGATTATTCCCATAGGTGATAATCAGGCTGGACCACAAACTTTACATCCCTTCTTGGAAGAGATGCCTAGGTCAGGTGGACCTCTTCCACCATCCCTGGAGTCATCTCCGCATTCCATAGATGCCCTCTTCTCCAAAATGAGACATCTGATTGGGATGGTGTCACGTGGTATCCTGCAACAGTAGCGGGTAGGACTCGATGCCCTTCATGTCCCCTTCCAACTCTACTGTTCTATGATTCTGCCCTTGGGTGATGGGAAAAGAAGAGGAAAGAGAAGAGGTCAAGTCAAGGGGAAAGCAGTGGTTAGCAAAACCACACTGACTTAAGGGCACAGGGCAAGCTGTGTACCACGTAGCGGTGCCCACAAAACCTTCCTGCCCCCTACTCCCAGTAGCTGCCACCTCATGTGGCTGCCTCACTTAACAAGACAGGGCTCAGTCCTGTCCTCTCCTTTAAATCTTTTTTCACTCTCTAAATCATTCTGGATGTTATAGACAGTTAGCATATTGCGATTTATTTCAAGAAATGTGCATTGTATTAATATCATCCCCAGGAATTCATCTTTTGGTTTACTGAACACTTTCCAAACTATGTGTGGAAAAACTATCGTGAACCAGTGTGGTGGAGTGGATAAGAGCGCCTGCCTGAGACTGGGTGACTTTGGGCCAGTCAGACATTCAGCTTCACCAACCTCACAGGGTGGTTGTTGTGGGGATAAGATTGAGAGCAGCAGGATGAGAATGGTGTAAGCTGGTTTGAGATCTTTTTTAAAAAAGTGGGATATAAATGTGTGAATGACAGATCAAATAGGGGTTTGTTTGTTTGATGTTCCTATTATTATTGTGTTCATGTCTATTGTATTCTTACCTCCAGGAATCATTAGGAGGCTGCATGTGCTTTTGAGCCAATTAAGAATTAAAGAAGAACAACAACTGTATTTCCCTCATGGAGAAGAAGCACTGTGCAAGAGAGATACTGTAACTCCTCTGAGGGCAATCTTCTGCATCTAATGGGTTTTCTTTCATGCTGATTATCTCTCGGATATAATGCAATAAATGGGTAGAGGGGTATTGTTCATAGGAAAGTATTTCTGCCCATTATGGTCTACTTAAAAACAAGTATAGCAGAACAGGTGGGATTATAGCAACTAAGCTGCATATAGCAAATAGAGACTTGAAGGGAACAAGCCCAGGAAAATGAATGTCTACTAGGAAAATGAAGGATTGCAAAAACTGTCTCCAGAAAAATAGCCAGGTGATGGGTTTGGAGTTCTACACTTAATTTCCGATTGTTACATTAAGGAATGAGATTCTTCATTAGGAAAGTTTTGTTCTACTACTTTGTAATACAACATCATCATCAATTGGAGAAAGAATTATTGAAGAATGAAGGATCCTGAATTGCACAGAAACTTCTGGGTGTACATTTGTATGCAAGCTGGTTTCCCTAGTGCAGGTGTCCATGCTGAATGCTGGCCACTTTTTTCAGTGTCAGGTTGAGATCACTTTATTTTCCTAAGGAATTTATTCCCAGGGATTTTAACCCTTTCAAATTAAAATTTGTAATTAGTGTAACTTTATACTGCTGCTGGCTTTTCTTGGGCACAACTTTGGTTTTGCTTTCTTTTTACTTTGTGTTAAACTTTTGGTTAAACATTATGTATTACTCTGTTTTTATAGCTTTCAGCTTTGCCTTGTAAACCAGATAGAGAGTTCCAGCTATTAGGTGTTATAGAAATGTAATAATTACATATCAGCATAGGTAGCAATCCATATCTATTGGCAGTAGCCCTCCTTGGCTTGTTGACTCCTATGTACTGCCTGAATACCTTTGCATTCCCTGTGTGTGTGTGGGAGGGAGGGAGAGATTAGCATTTTGCTAATGCACACAATCCAGTTGTCACTTAATGACTCTCCTGGCAAATGCCAGGTTGCCGGATGTTCCTTGTTGTGTTTCTCTCCCCAGTGAGAAGTTTTTCTCCCAGTAAATGAATAGGAAAACCCTGTATCTATGGTAACAAAAAGAACACTACAGTACTTTCTCAATTTAGAGATGGGTGAGAAATTTACTAGGCTTGTGTTTTGATGTGAGATTACACAATTTCCAGCTCCTGGAACTGAGAAGGGACCTGACCAGAATTTATGATTGGAAGTGGGTACATTTGTGAGCTTGCAATGTGTTCTGAGCCCACGCGCACACACGCACACAGAGCATGCAAAAACATGCAGCTATTTGAAATATGCATAGGTACATTTCTAAAATGTTCAGACACAGTGCACACATACAAAAATGCACACATTTGAAATATGTACACAAAAATGTGCATTTTAAAAAACTGCACAAAAAGTCATACTCATTCCTGGAGCATGCAGTCGGAGCTTTCACAGAACAGATGGAATTTGCAGCAGAGAAGTGAAAATCTTGGTTAAACTGAACACTTTTTCACCCAGGCTATGGAGGCTGTGGCACCCACATCAGTGGGACACTTTATTCACACTGGCAGCTGGACCTATTTTGGTTCAGATTAAAATTCAGAGTGGATAAAACAACTCCACTGACATAAAATATGCACAGAATTGTGCCCTTCAGACAGAAAACAGTCCTGAAACTCCCACAATTGGGGCACTACCACTGAAAAGGTACCACTCAGCTTCATAGCCACCTGACTCACTTCATTTGCCAGGGGTACCTAGAGAAGCCCCTATGAAGGGTGTGGATGAGTGTATATGGAATGACCTCCCAATTCTTCAGCAGTGCTGTCCAAAATACAGTATATTATAGATGACTATTTTTCCTTTAGTAGTTCAATTCAGATTCCTATTAATGCACCAGCCCATTTAATTTACATATCTAACCCTCTGGTATAAATCTAACTGCACAATCCCATGTTCAAGACAATTCCATTATAATTTGGCACCCCTCTGAAAATTTGGTGGAGCTGTTGGGATTGTTTCTAGGCTGAGAATATAGCAGACATTTTTGTACTTGTTTCTTTTCAAAGGTGTGTTGCCAAAAATGTGCTCTGGAGTTTTATATATGGGCCCTTCCAAACTGGGTGAAGAAAATGAAAAGTGAGGGGAGGCCATGAGAAATAAAGCCAAAAAGTAGCAACAGCTCCTAGCTATAAACTGGCTATAGGAGGTACTCTAAAGCAAGTCATGCTAAGCCACATAACAAATGCTAAAAAGGAAGACATTTGCATTTATTTGGAATATTATAACTTAATACATGAACATCATTAAATGGGTCATATTAAAAGACAAAATAACTATATTGTGCTGTGCTAAACTACCTGGAAAGCTGCACCTATAGATTGATATAGAATTGAAATTTATAATAAATGATATAATAGCTCAGGTAAAATAATAAAATATTAAGGTCATGATCCTATAAGAACTGGAGTATGCAGCCATCCAATGTAGACCAGGGCAGTGATGGAGGAAATCCTTGCTTCTCTGTCCTCCCAATCTGCTTTTTTCCCACCCATTTAGCTGTGGTGTTTGTGGGATACGGACAGACTAGGGCAGCTTGGTTTTCCTCATCTCCGTAGCCCTCACATCCCCTGCTTTAGCTCTCTGTGCGGTCGGCACAGTTCTTTCCATGCCTACTGAGAGTTGGTGTGCTGTCTTCCTCCTCAGAGCTCAGAAACTGAACTTCCCTATGGCCTCCCAGGTGATGTTTAGGGGCTACAGGATCAATGCCTAACACATGTAAAACATTACTATAACCAGTACAACAGGGTAGTAATGGTGGTCTTGGCAGGCTAGGGCACGCCAGGGTGAAGGCTGTCCTTTTAAGAAGCATCTGAAACTTACTACCATTTCTGCCCCTCGAACCAGATGTGGAAAAGCAACTCTGGTGGGTCGGTGGCATTGTTGAGAACTGGTGTCGATGGACTGACTTGAGCCTTTTCCTGTATTCTTCTCCCAGGCCCTCTTGGCTCCTCAAGTAGAGCAGTCACAAATTCACTACCCACTCCTGCAAAGAAGGCTGAACCATCAAAGAGAATGCCATGGACAGTGAAGGACGGGCAGGATGATGGCACCCATTGATCCCATTACCATCACACTCCACGCACCTGTTCAAACTGTGCAAAGGGCCTATACAAAGAAACAACCTGAGTGGTGCTTCCAGGAGAAGACTTTAAGGCAGGTATCTAGGGCCTCCAATGACCAGGAGAATCCTCAAATATAGCAAAACAGGGTTATTACATGTCCAAGTGGCCTGAGCTTAGTTTCATACACAGAAAGCCTTTGCAGATTTCGGTTCATCAATAACCCAGGTCCTGAGATTATTTATTCAACCCAGTCCCATGGCCTCATCATTTGATTCCTGTCTCTGCTTGCAATTGCTTGTTGAAAAGTGTGAATGCCAAAGGAGGAGGATGCCTGGTTTGTATGTCAATTCAGGAAGTGCAAACATAATGGCTTCTCATTGACATGAGGACTGAATGAAATTCTCCCACAGCCCCACCAGTCAGGCAGGAAACAAAACCTTTTGAAGGCGGGCATGGGCAGTGCGAAGTAGCACAAAGCATGTTGTGCACAACAGCTATTGTAGCAGAAATTCAGAATGAAAAACCAGGAAAGCGAAGCCGGATTGATGTAGATATGGAGATAAATGGAAGAACTGATGATGATCTGTGCGCAAAACAGTAGCTCTTATCTTTGAGTGAAGCCAAAAACATTGCCTTAGAAAAGTCAGGGACTGAAGAGGCACGTTGAGGATTTGACTGGCAGCTTAATCTTAGCAGTAGTAACTATTAAACATGTTGGCCAAGAAGAAGGAAAATCACCCTTCTTTGTCACCTTTGTTCAATTGTTCATCAGTTGCAACCATATTCAGTTCCTTCATTTCCATTTCCAAGAGTTCATGCTTTTACTAAATACTAGGATTGCTTCCACTTTCAACAATACATTCCAGCCAGACAATTAGGCAATATGTTTTGTACGTTAAGGTGCGCATCGTTACATCAGATAAATAAGAGTCAAATGTTCAGCATTGCATACCTGAATAGAGGTTATTCTTGAGATAGGGCCAAAATGGAATAAGAAAAGCATTTGTTTCCAAGGAAAAGGAGCTGCTGCAAGATTTCTGTGAAAATCACAGAATAAAGTCATTGGATATTTCCTTCAACAAACATGGGTAAATATGTAGATCCATACATTGCATTTTAAAGACTTTGATGGGTTTCAGTTATAATGGGGCCCTGGGTTAATTTTTAAAAGAGAAATAGAATTAGTATCTTCCTTTCTTTGTAAGTAACTACTGTTTTGAATGCACTTTTGAATTTGCTGCCTTTTTTTCTTTTTTTCTGAGCAGGCAGAGCTCTTCTTTAGAAAGTTTTCTCATGCTGTTCCCTCGTAACTCCTATTAAGATTGGGTAATACCTTGCTTTTCTGTTCCCTTCATGGTCAAGGGCCCATATAGTTTCCATATCATATGTCTTAAGAGAGGGACATGGATTTTGACAGAACATCTTCAGTGTCATTAACTCTTCTTCCTTAAGCATGTTCAAAGTATGAAAAATGCTAGTAATTGGGATTAGACAGATCCTATGTATGGTTTACAGCAGCCCTCTGTCCTACTCTATACAGTCCTCTGTTTAAAAGATGACCCAACCCATGCATTCGTTCTCAGACAGCAGATAGACCAGCTGCCCAGGGCACAAAACTGGAGTGCTCCCAACCAGGGCGAGCTGTATAGTTTGCCCCTTTAAATGATAGCAGTTATTTCCAACTTTGCACTGATGCATGCTAATTAGCACACACACTTTCTTTGCAAATCTTCCTTCTTTTCCTCTCATTTGGCTGATAGATTTCCTCATTCTGAGTGATGTGTAAGTGATCGCTCCTGTAAGAACAATCTATGCCCAATTAAACTAAATGAAGCCACGTGTTACACAGAGATGTGTGGTTTTCCTCCCCTCATTTCTTCAGTACCATAGGCAGAACAAAAATGTAAGATTTTCTTATAAGCATTATCACATCTCTTGGTATGCTACAGTTTATGAGCAGTGGCAAGTTATGCTGGCCTGTTGTAGATTAAGAAAGCCATTGATTTATGATGCTTAAGAACAGTATTAATTTTTTAGAAAGAAGGATTTTGTTCTTGCCTTAAATAAAATTCAGGGACATATTACCCACAAATTCAGAAGGGAGCCTTATTATAACACATGCATATATCAGAATTTGAGGCAAGTAGCAGATTCATCTGTGTAATCTCAAACTAGCAGCTTTCTCTTTTAATTCTTTATCTGTGACTGTTTACATATGCATAATATTCAATTGCATCTGCAATTCATAATCTCAAAATGCATCATAAGCCATCACATTAGGACTTCTTTCCTGATTGGTTGCTTCCACATGTCCTTTCTACATAATGTTTGCTCATCATCAATGAGTGCATATTGGGGACAGAAGGAAATGGATCAGTGTCAGTCTATGCAGTTGTTTCTTTGAACAGGAAGGCCAACCTTGCCCTGAAGGGTTGAAGTGACATCACTTTTTCTTCTGAAAAAAGGGAGGTGGGAATAAAAGAAACCACTTAGCACATGTGGTTGAAAATAAGCTGAAAATAAGATGCAGGCCAAATCCAGGACATATAAAAGGAAGTACTTTTCACACAGCTGAACTTTGGAATTCACATCCCCAGATGCAATGATAACCACTGGTTTGGAAGGGTTTAAAGGGGGATAGCAAAATTCATAGAGGAGAAGACGGTCAGTAGCTAATTGTCCTGATACTTTTGCTGCCTCGAGTATCAGTAACAGAATTCCTATGTACACTGGAGAACATGGGCAGGAGATGCTGTTGTGTTCATGTCCCTCTTGTGGATTACTGGACTGTTGGACTACATCAGACATTTAGCCTGATCCTGTATGGCCCTTCTCACTATGCAGGCTTTCAAGATCACAATGTATTCTGAGAGGAATGACAAATTCAAAAGACAGTGAGTCAAGCTCCCCACAGAGGCAAACATCATAAACACATGAGTGTCAACCAACAAGCTGATTACTTAGAACATCTGGTGGCATTACTAGTCATGCATCCCTATGGTGGTTGTTATGTGCCATCAAGCTGCCTCTGACCTCTGGTGACCCTGTGAATGAAAGCCCTCCAAAATGTCCTACCAATGGCAGCTCTCTTCAGCTCTTCCAAGTTCAAGGTTGTGGCTTCCTTTATAGCGTCAGTCCATCTCATATTTGGTCTTCCCCTTTGTCTTCTGCCTTTGACTTCCCCTAGTACAACTGTATTCTCCAGTGAGTCTTGCCTTCTCATGTCAGTCTAAGTTCTGTCCGTTTTGCTTCTAGGGAAAGCTTTGGTTTTATTTTGCTCAAGGGTTTCTTGTTTGACTGTCCATCAGTATTCGTAAAGCTCTCCTCCAGCACCGTCAATTTTCTTTTTGAAAGCTTCCTTCACTGTCCAGCTTTCACACACATAGATTGTGATTGAGAATACAATAGTGGTCTTGATCTCCAGTAAAAAACCCTTACACTTGATTATCTTTTTTAGTTCCTTCATTGCTTCCTTTCCAAGTCTCAGTCTTCTTTGATTTTCTTGGCTGCAGTCTCCCATTGAACTGATGATTAAGCCAAGCCACGCAAATCTTTCACAACTTCATGTTCATCAGTGTTAACAGAAAAGTTCTGTGATTCTTCTCTAGACATGTTTTTTGTTTTCTTAATATTCAGCTCCAGTCCAGCTTTTGCACTCTTTTCTTTCGCTTCTATCAGGAGTCATTTCAAGTTCACACAATCCCAAGACAGAGTAGAGGCAAAGCTGCAAATAGAAAGGAGGACTCGCCATCTATGTATAAAGGTTCTTTGGTGTCCTTGTTGATATTTTTCCTCAAGAATCCAAATATTAAAATTACTGAGCAATTTTTAAAAAATCTAGCCATTTTCATTGGGCTATTTGCTTCATTGTTGATTCTGTTTATAGAAATGTGGGTGTATCTGTCTTTTTCAGTGTGTATCCTATATTCTTGTGTTTTTATCTTATCCTTTATATAAGGAAGCCCCACATGTGTTCCCAGCCCCAGTAAAATTCCTGGAGTGGTGCCAAAAAAGTAGTTGACAACAAATTCCAGTGGCAAAATGACACATAGGGTCAAATAGGACACATTTAGCTTGAAAAAAAATATAAATAAAAATGCAATATAATTGGGATGTCCATAGTCATGCAGATTATAGACATCTTCTTTAGGGCTGCATATGCCTGAAGGAAAGGTTTAAGACTCTGTATCTGTTTTAATCTTCATCAATAAAAGTATTATTTATATTCCATGTGTGCATTAGTACAAGAAACAGAAGAAACATATATGTACATAGGCAAAATGTATGTTAGCCTCTAGCAAAGGGAACCTGATGCATTATGTATTACATGCATCCGACACAACCCAGACAAATCCCATGTGTAACAAGCTTACAGTTTCAAGAGGCCCAAAAAAGCTATCACTTGTGTGACCTCCACAGATGGATGAGAAATTGTTCTGTTACCAGCTTTGCAATTCTTCCGTCCAAACATGAAGCAGAACACACTTTGCCATCAAAATCGGTACATTCTCATAATGTGCAATGCTGTTTGCAATAAATAGATAGATAGATAGATATGAATAAGAAAGATAAGCAGATCAGAAAATTTGCATAAAGAATGCTCTAGTCATTGGAAAATTGTTTGGGGAAACGCTGTTTGATTTCTTTTGGCAAATCTGCATAAATTTGAAAAAATGCATAGAACTCTGCATGAAAATACACACACAATATTATGCCGACTTTAAGAAAAAAAGCCTGAGGTGGAACTGAATTATACAATAGTAGAGTTATAGAATAGCAGGGTTGGAAGGGGCCATGAAGGCCATCGGGTCCAACGCCCAGCTGTTGCAAGACACCAGGTTACACCATCCCACTCAGATGGCTGTCCAGTTTCTTTTTGAATGTCTCTACTGTGGGATAGCCCATGACCTCTGAGACTGAACAAACTTGAGAACTTCAGTGACATTTAGCTTAACTTATTTTCCCATTTGTAGTCATCTCTAAGTAGGTAAATTTATTTCTGGACAGATAAAATTATTCCCAAATTAAAACTGAAAGAACAGATTTTGATGCCTATTTTTGCTGTCTTCTAAACTGGTCAGAAGTGCATTGAAACAATCAAATTAAGTTCTGATTGACATAGTGACCTGGAAGGTGTGGTTTAGATCATTTTGGAGAGAAACTGGCAAAGACAGAATTCCTCTCATGTCCTTATTTACCCTTCTCATGAGTCTTCTCTATCTTTACCCTTTACAGAAGGTCCCTGACTTTTGTCCTTTGTGAATTCCTCTATGAAATGATGTAAAATATATATCATAGCTTATGAATACACTGGATTTCACTTCGCTTGTGAACTCCACACCTTTGGTCCAACCTAATGTGCAATTTGCAACTTATCTGCCCTTTGGATTTAGATATTTAATGTATTTTAATTACACATTGGAAGAATTTTTAATGAAAAAAATATTTAATGAGAGCCAGTGTGGTGTAGTGGCTAAGAGCATGGGACTGGGACTCAGATGATCTGGGTTCGAGTCCCCGCTCAGCCATGGAGCCAACTGGGTGACTTTGGGCCAGTCACAGACTCTCAGCCCAACCTACCTCATGGGGTTGTTGTTGTGGGGATAAGATGGAGGAGTAGAGATGATGTAAGCTGCCTTGAGCCCTTTGTAGGAAAAAGGCAGGATACAAATTGCAATATAAATAAATAAATAGATAGATAGATAAATGTAAGATTACACTATGAGATCATTTACGGATTCAACCAACACTGAAGATTAATCCAGTCTTCTAGGATAGTCTCACTTTCTTCTCATCAGACAAATTTCCAGAAAGGGTTTGGTTGAACATATTCACATAGCACTCATATGCACAGTTGTTTCTAAAGTCCATACTGTGCAATGGAATTAGAACTGTAACTAGAGATTTAGCAAGTATTTGGCTAGTTTTCGAAAGGAATTACTCCTTCTGTTCTTCTGCAGTTCCTCAATATATGCAACAGGAAACACATTTCAAAGATAGTGGATCAGATCATGATGCTTAAGAACAGTATTAATTCTTCAGAAAAAAGGATTTTGTTCAATTCAGGGACATATTACCCAAAAATTCAAAAGAGAGCCTTATTATAATGGCTTATAATTATATAGAAAAACATATCAGGATTTTTTCTCATCTTTACTCCTAGATAGAATAGATTGTATCTAACAGGAACTGTTTTTTCAACTGCATTTGAAATGTGATTGTAATATTAATGTTTTTAGAGCAAAATCTAATGTCACTTACCATGACCCTCTGAACTCAAGAGAATTATAGGCTTCCACTGGAAGTTGGAAACAGTGGAGAGGCTAGGATTGCTTCCAAATTCCTTTTGCTTTCCAAGACATTTAACTGACCAGTTTCACTCATCTAAATGATTCGCCCCTCCTCACAGAAAGGAGTAGTTGATGTTCCACCAGGATTCTTCAATGGAGGGCACTTCCTTGCTCCTCTCTTCCCTGTCTCCTGACCATTCTACCTTTAGCAGCTCTGAAGATGGTCTTCCATCTCTGTATTCCAACTGGCATGGGAAGAACTTTCTGGCTGTGAGAGCAATGGGAGGCCTCTTCAAGTTTGGCATCTCAGCCTGGACCTCACTGTGTTTTTCCAAGGCCACAGCTGGGACTTCAACTTATCCCAGGATCCTGGACCGACCACACCCAGATAATTTCAAGAAGCTATAAGATCATGTCATAATTGTGATTTTCATGTATGTGTGCAAACCACTTAGGGATTTTTAAATATATAGTGATAGAAAAATAGAAAGGATAAATAGAGTATTTCTGTTCATTACCAAAAATGACCAGAACACATTTCCTTGCCTCCACCTTCTTGTATATACATCTTTAACTTCCGCTCTCTAATTACACTTGCCAGAACAGCAACTTCTGTTAACCTATTCTAGTGATTCATATTCCCACAATTGGTACTACGGATGTGCAATCCAACAAAAAAAATATGTGGGTTTATTAGGTGCCTAAGGGTGAAGTCCTGTGACCTCCCAGTGTTGACTGTGGGGCCATAGGATTATTGGTGACCTTGGAGATCGCTTTCCAAATGCTGGGCCCCTGTACCACCCCCTTACAGATGGCATGCAACAAGTCATGCTGGTACCTCCCCATGGTTGGAAATAGGTTTCACAGAAAAGGAACAGGGATATGCTGCCCCCATGGCAATTCATCTAGATATCTGAAAACAGCTGGCTATCTAAATAAAATGCAGGTTGTGCCACACCCCACATGTAAATCATGCTGCATGTTTCATTGTGCAGGGAATGCATATAAGCCTCCAGGCACAGAGGGCTACATGAACCAGGCACTGAAGGCTTTGGATTGTGCCTAACATTGTCAGTGCAAGTAGATGCAATAAATGCATGCAATTAAAATATGAATTCTTGAGCTCAGAAACAAAACAAATGAACGTTGACAGAATGATTCTGAAACAAATGGCAGTCTTGAAATCAGCCTCTGAATGTGCTGGATGAGAAGGTTTGTCCTTCTGCTGTTTTCTATGTCCTTCTTGGCCAACTTCCCAGATAATTAACAGCAACCTTATGATTCCCAGATAATTAACAGCAACCTTATGACTCTTACTCATCTCCGCTTGCTAGAGTCTTGACATGTACCTTGACGCTAAAGTATCTCTTGGTTTCCATGTTTCTGTCTGCACATCACCACTTTGTACCATTGAAAGCCCAAGGAATTCCATAAATTTGTACCATTCCTCTCCCCCCCTTCAAAACACTTGTTTCGTGTCCTCCTGGCTATTGTAACCCCCCTTGAACATGACCTCAGTCCTCTGTATACAGTATGTGCAGAATGTTTTTACTTACCTACATAACAGATAGAAGGTGGAACCCATTTATTCCATAAGCATTTCCTTTTCCATTGAAGTATATTCATTTGAGACATGCATGGAAAATGATCCTTCATATTTTCTACTAGTAGTGACTGAACAGAACAGATCAACAATCTTCTAAACTTCATCCTTACTTCTTGAGGTTCAACGGTCAAGTATTAGACTGGAATCTACTTTCTGAGGTAATGCTTTGATGCTAGAGCACCCTTATCCAAGTACTCTAGAATGGATGGCATCATTACTGTCTTTCCAGGTAAGGAGTTCAGTCCAACCTTGTACCAGTGAATGTCCTCCATCAAGGAGTTACATCTATCATTGGATACAACCCCAGACCTTCTTTTTTAGTATTTCTCCCCAGTTTTATGTGTTGCTTCTCAGTTTTGTGAAACATGGTGCTATGTCAAGGGTGCTTTTGTTCATTATTACTATAATTACTATTTTACATTGCCCAGGAGTCTGTTACGGTAAACAGCAGTGCAGAAATGTGTTAAACAACTATATAAATCCATGGCTTCAATAACTGTACAGTTCTGCCTGATGACTGAAAATGCTAGTGGCACTATAAGTTCTCATTTCAGCATCCTGAAAAAGGGCCTTCAGGAATTTAAAAAGTGCCCTGGAAATTATCATAAATTCTATTGTTGGGGTGTGGATGTAGTATCAGTCACTTAAGACTTCTCTAAATGAGGTTCTTATCCCACCTCTTTCTTCCATTTTCATCAATGCAGGAGAAAGAATGAAACCTTTACACATATTTAGGATTCAGTTCACTCATCAGAACAAACAGCACTGTGTGGTTTTTGCCTGAATGTGCTTGACAGATGATCGAATAGTTTCTATGCCAGCATAGTTTCCACCCTCCTTGCTCAGTCCTCCCACTGTTGGCATGTATCCCATAAGTCATTGCAATTGAAATTCAAAGCTACACTGGATGGCTAGAGCAGCTCCTGCAGCTGTCACTCTTTCCAGGTACTCTGTGGTGGTTGCATACCAAGACTTTGAAAGCACCATGCTGAGTTCAGACATCCAGAGAACTTATAGTGATCATAGAACAGGTCATTGTTTCTTATTGTGGTTTCAAACACCAAAACACCAATCCTGAAATACCATGACTGGGTTTGTACAAGATAACAGACCATCCTGTCCAAGAAACCAATGTGGATTGTCATGTTATATGAACTCATCCATAGTCTTTTTAGCAGTCTCTCTCTCTCTCTCTCTCTCTCTCTCTCATTCTCTCCTATGTGCTCTGTTACACAACTACAGGGTGGAGCTGTGGTATAGCGTAATTGTGGAAAAATAGGTGGCCATTTCATAGTGGTTCCTAGCTTTACAGAAAATAAATAGCTGACTTTCTTAACTCTAATAAAAGTTGTGAAAATGGCTAGAAGACATTGGAGAGTCCCTGGTGCATAATGACTTTGTGTAATGGACCCAAAAACTTCTGTGAGTATGCATGCACAATTAAATGCCTTGTGTAGAGAAGCCACAAAATGGGACTGTATTAACTGAGTTAATTCTTAACTGTGTTTGTGAGTGCATGTAAATGTGCATCCTGAGGGACTGCTACTCATTCTGCTTTTCTTTCCCTCTTTTTCTCTCGTCCGTCTGTCCTTCCTTCCCTCTCTCCCTCCCTTCCCCTTCCCTTCTTTTGCATCCCCTGCAAACCTCTTTATTTCTCTCTGTCTTCCTCTCTAGCTGAGAGCCGAAAGGTCATCCCCACCAAGGACCATAATGGTTCAAGATGAATTTTACCCACTGTTTTGTTGTTCTTTAGCAGTGGGGATATTTTGTTCTCCATGTGCAAATGAATGAAGGTGAAAAGAAATTTTGTGGATGCTTCATTCTACAATATGTCCCACTATATATATTGGGCTACAGACATGCTGAGACAGGCTTGTGGCCACAGCTTGCCTTAGACCAGTGGTTTTCATCCTTTTTACAGTTGGAGGCTGGTGAAAATAGGGAAATTATTTCGGGGACCACTGAGGCAGAAATAAAAAGTATTGAATACATAAAATAGTATTTTGTGTATTCGTTTTTAAATATAATATCATAAAATGAAAATTCTCTAAAATAACCAGAAACTGAGCAAAAATGTTAATAAAAGAATTGCATATGCAAATTAAATATAATCAAATACAATTGAAATTTTTAGAGAGGAATATTTAGTTTGAATAAGGCTAGTGTGAAATCTGCTTTGCTTCTTTTCAAGAACAGTTGATAATCATGGCTACAGTGTTGTTTCCGAGGGAGGAAGCATTGCATTGTCATCCATTCTGTTTCTCTGTTTGGTGTCTATTAGTGACGGGGCTTAAAAGCTCTTTTTGCAGAAATATGTAGTAGAAAATATGATTAACAATTTAATAGCTCTATAACTTAGAGATGGATATTCTTTTTCCAGTGATATTCAAAAAGGTGACAATGATTGCATTTTATGTTTGGACACCAGAGTGACCTCAGAAGATAACTCGATTAATCTTTCTTTTTCATGATGATCAAGTGTCTATGAATTGGTATCTTCATAAAGAGGTTGTTAATACACACATTACCTTTATACGGATCCTCATTTTCAGGGTAATAATGGTTAAAGTTTTGAACTAACGCCTTTAAATGTTGACTTATGATATTAAATATGATTTGCTGGTTAACATCAGCTGTGGTCAAACAGTCTTGCAAATGTGGAAACATTTCTGTATCTTCTTCTTGTACTCGATTATCCCAAAGGACCCTTTTCTTTTTGAACACATTCATCTTATTTCTCAGTGTGAAAATATTTGTGCAAAACCCCTGAAGAGAAATATTATGCTTGTTGAAAAGGCTAAATATATCTACCATATATGCAAGCTTAGCCATCCATTCTTCTAAGACACTACTAAGGCAGAGTTCTGTTCTCACAGAAATTGTTTTACTTCCCTCAGTTCAAAAGATGTGAAAGAACTCTTCCTCTCAGTAACCACCTTACTTTGGGATAGAGAAGAAGTTAGTGTTGCAAGTCCATACTTTCACACAGCGTTGTAAACAGCCTGGAATCCATAGCTTGGCTACGAATTTCATTTATGATCTTCAGCACATCATTCATCAGTGTTTAGTTCAGTAGAAGGTTTATTTCCAACTAAGTGCTGCCGGTGAATCACACAGTGATCGTACAACATTTCTGCATGTGCAACCTCCTTTATTTTCTCAACTACCCCTGAGTGATGTCCACTCATGTTTGCAGTGCTGTCCATACATACTCAGATGCATTTTCCCTGGTCTAAGCCCTGCACTTGAAAATACTTATTAAGCATTAAATGTCTCAAAACTAGTGGACCATCCAGGTAAATCAAGACAACAAAGAAGTTCTTCCCTGAAGTTTTCATCTTCAGTATACCTCACAAAGCAAAGTAAAATAGCTTGGTTGTGCATGACCATTGATGCATCAAGCTGAATAGCAAAAAAATTAGATTCTTTATCCCTTCTACAATTTGCTCTTCAATATTGCTGGCCATATCAACAATTCTTCACTGAAAGGTGCTGTCCGAAAGTGGTACAGCCTCAAGTTTTTGAGCAGCTTGAGGACCCAACATTTCCTGAGTGACAACTAAGATATGAGGCTTTACCAGTTCTTCACCAATAGAGAAATATATATATATATATATATATATATATATATATATATATATATGGTGCTTGAAGCAGCGATGTTATGTGATTCATGAAGTCATGTCCGACCCATCATAACCCCATTGACAACATTCTTCCAGGCCTTCCTGTCCTCCACCATCCCCTGGAGTCCACCTAAGCTCACACTGAGTGCTTCAGTGACTCCATCTAGCCACCTCATCCTCTGCCGTCCCCTTCTTCTTTTGCCATTGATTGTTCCAGCATTAGGCTGTTCTCCAGTGAATTTTACTAATTGTCATTTTCTTCAGTTGAATTCTCTGACTTTTCATTTGGTTATGTAATCTTTCAAAAAACTCAAGTGGCTTGTCAATAAGATAGTTGTGCTTCAAATTATTATTATTATTATTATTATTATTATTATTATTATAACATTTCTATGCCGCCCCTTGCCGAAACCTCGGGGCGGCTTACAACATGATAAAATACATTGAAATACAATAGTACATAATAAATTACCAATAAATACAAAAATACAAAAAATACATTGATTTACAAATATAAAATTAAAATTATCAGTATAAAATAAAAATATAGGAGGAGAAAGAGAAGGAAGAAGAAGTTGCCCTGGCCAGATCATATGTTTTAACAATTGAAATGATGTCTAAATAAAAAGGTCTTTACCTGGCGCCGAAAAACCAGTAACGACGGTGCCAGGCGGTCCTCTTTGGGGAGTGAATTCCATAGGTTGGGCGCCACCGCAGAGAAAGCCCTCCTCCGGGTACTTACTCTCCTAATTTCTTTCATGGAGGGTTCCCGGAGAAGGGACTCTCCCGCAGATCTCAAAGGGCGGTCGGGCATATACGGACGTAAGCGCTCGTTCAGGTAGCCAGGACCCAAGCCGTTTAGGGCTTTATAGGTCATAATCAACACCTTGAATTGGGCCCGGGCTTCAATGGGAAGCCAGTGAAGCTGACAGAGGACTGGAGTCATGTGAGCATAACGCCCCGTCCCCGTCAGCAACCTGGCAGCTCTATTTTGCACCAATTGAAGTGTACGGACTGTCTTCAGGGGAAGCCCCACGTAAAGCGCATTACAGAAGTCTAGGCGGGAAGTCACCAGCGCGTGTGTCACTGTCGCCAGGCAGTCGTACTCCAGGTAGGGGCACAGCTGATTAATCAGCCGAAGCTGAAGGAAGGCGTTCCTCGCTACCGCTGTCACCTGAGCTTCCAAAGAAAGCTCCGGGTCGAGGAGTACTCCTAAGCTGCGAACCTTATCCCTAAGAGGGTGTGTTGCACCATTCAGGACCAGGTCAAATCCACCCTCTCCGAAATCCGATCCGCCAACCAACAGGACCTCCATCTTGTCTGGGTTGAGTTTCAGTTTATTGGCCCTCATCCATTCCCTTACCTCGGCCAAGCACTGGTTCAGCACAGCCACTGCCTCACCTGGATTAGTGGAGAACGAGAGGTAAAGCTGGGTATCATCAGCATATTGATGATTCCGCAGCCCACACCTCCTGATGACCTCTCCCAGCAGTTTCATATAGATGTTAAATAGCAGAGGGGATAGAATGGAGCCCTGTGGTACTCCATGGCATAGCTGCCATGACGTAGAGACATGGTCCCCCATCACTACCTTCTGGAATCGACCATTGAGATAGGAGTGGAACCACTGCAAAGCAGTGCCTCCAACCCCCAATCCCGCAAGTCTATCCAGAAGGATACCATGGTTGATGGTATCGAAAGCCGCCGAGAGGTCCAGAAGAACCAACAGGGATGTACTCCCCCTGTCCTTCTCCCTGCACAGGTCGTCGTACAGGGCGACCAAGGCAGATTCAGTACTGTACCCGGGTCTGAAGCCGGACTGAAAAGGATCCAGATAATCAGTTTCATCCAAGAGTGCTTGGAGTTGTCCCGCCACCACTCGCTCCAACACCTTGCCCAGAAACGGGATGTTGGCCACAGGTCTATAGTTAGTGGCCATCTCTGGATCCAGTGACGCTTTCTTCAGGACCGGTCGTATTACCGCCTCCTTTAAAGGGGCAGGCACTCGACCCTCCCTCAGAGAAGCGTTAACCACTTCCAAGATCCAGGTCCCAATCCCGTGCTTGGAGTTATTTATTAACCAAGACGGGCAAGGATCCAATAGGCAAGTGGTGGGACGTACTCTTCCAAGCACCTTGTCCACATCATTGGGCCGCAATAATTGAAATTCCTCCAATAATTTTGGACCAGACGGTAGCATTGGCGACTCCTCAGAGACCTCTGATTCATTAGTGGAGTCCAGCTCGTGACGAATCTGAGCGATTTTCTCCCTGAAATGCCTGGCAAAGTCGTCACAGCGGGCCTTTGAGGGTGGCATCGGATCTTCCTTAGGACCCAGGCGAACCAGGCCTTGCACAATTCGAATAAGCTCCGCCGGACGGCATTGTGAGGAGGCAATGGAAGCGGAAAAAAACTTCTTTTTCGCCACCTTCACTGCCTTCGCCGCCTTCACAAATGTGAATGACAAGCAGGTTTTGAAGGTTTCATTGCATCATTTGAAAAAATTTCAGAACATACCATACAAGGGATGTGGCAATTGTTCACTACCAGGGGCCACAGTGAAACCAGGTTTTAAGTACTCCTTATAATGCCTAACAGAGTTTATGGTTTATGATGCACCTACTGAAGTATCAACACATTTTGTCTTCATTGTTCCTTTTAAACCTGAAGCACTCATACTTAACTTATTTTTAGTATTATCAATACTTTTCTTTTGAGTATTGTTTTCACTTTGGAAGAAGGTTAAAATATTGGGGTTTCTTCTTTCTATTTTATAGGGTTTTAAACTATACCACAATGACACAAGAAATAATTTGCTTTAAGAAATACCACAACAAAGTATTTGCAAACAATATGCACATGTTGTTGACAGGTGGATAGTATGGATCCCTACCAAGTACATGTCCCAAGTAGGTGACATGCACGTGTTTGATGACACACCTCCTACGTAAGCCAATGGGAGGTTAATACTTGCTCACCCCTAGAATCCTTACACACTGCTACCTAGACGTATTGTCCCTGACAGCGCTGGGCTGAATAAAAACATAGTATAAGATGTGTTCAAAAATATTATCTTAACTTGACCTTTAAAGCCCAAAATTACATGATTGCATAAATTGTTTTACCTCTGGTATTTAAATATTCTATAGGATGGTGTTATTTTGGACTTAAAGTTTTAAAGTTCCTGAATACATTCAGGTTGATTAGCTCTTCCACAGACCAGCAGGAAATTTCTGGTGGACGGGTCCTCGTCTGTGGACCAGCAATTGAAAACACTACCTTAGTCCACCTCTGGCACCTTAGGTAGTGAGTCAATTGAGCAGTGGAAAGGAATGGTGTTCTGCTGATCCAGCACCAGATGCAAATGCTCCATACCAGAAGCCAGGTGGAGAAGGAGCCTGTAAAAGGCAGAAAGAATTCCTCTAAATCACAGCAACCCTCCCTCTCCAGCTCCCTGGTCTACCTTGATGTGGAACCAATTATCTTAGTGGACAGAGTTGGGAGAGACTGACTCCTACCTGCTCAGCCGCCTGGTATCTTCTGTGTAGGCCAGATCAACCACTATTCAATCATGGATTAGTGAAGTCCTGTGTTGAACCAATCCAGCCTTTAAAGCAGCTTCCGGAAACCCAAGAGCCAGCTGACAGGGGAACCACCTGATCTGCAAGTAGGAGGATGGCTAGGACACAACACAGCCGTTGACTGTCTGGGCCATGCTCCCTAACCAGGCCAATCACTAATTGTTAACCGCAGCAATTTGGCATAACTCCCTCAGCACTTGACCATAGCAACTGATTAAGGCTAGGCAAAGGAAGAGCCTAATCATTGGTCCACCTATATAGCCCCAAATCTTCTCTCTTGGGCACATGACCAGATTGTAAGTGCAAACTGAACCTCCTTGCACATACAGGGAACATAAAGGCCATCAACACAATGTTGTGCGGACTTGTCCTTGTGTTCCTTTGAAGCAGAGGTGACCCATCTCTGGTGCCACTGCAAAGCTTCCACACCATATCACAGCTGCCAAGATAAGGGACCTTCCCAGACAACTTGGAAAAACTGGGTGGGGAGAAAATTTTATTCTCCTAAAGAAATAATTTGTTTTCTGAAGCAAAAATGGATAAACTTGAAGGACTAAGAATAAGGGTTAGAAACCTTTTCAGTCCTTTCAGTGCAGGCATGAATTGTAAATTGCAAAACCCCATTTTGAATGCAGGTCTAAAATGAATATTCTTCATGTGAAAAGGAAATGCGTAGGGAATAAATGGGTTACATCTTCCATTTTCTGTATCTGTTATGTAGGTAAGTAAAAACATTCTGCACATACTGTATACAGAGGACTGAGGTCATGTTCAAGGGGGGTTACAATAGCCAGGAGGACACGAAACAAGTGTTTTGAAGGGGCGGAGAGGAATGGTACAAATTTATGGAATTCCTTGGGCTTTCAATGGTACAAAGTGGTGATGTACAGACAGAAACATGGAAACCAAGAGATACTTTAGTGTCAAGGTACATGTCAAGACTCTAGCAAGCGGAGATGAGTAAGAGGAATGGATGGAAAACTGTGAATATTTTTCTTTTGCAACAAAAACACACTTTTCATAGAGAGTTTCAGCTAAACATTGACAAAATCATTGCCTTGCAGATGTCAAAGTGGGAGGAAGCACTATTAAATGAGACACAAAGAAGAGAGTATCATCAGGAACTGAGTGGAATCTTAAGGTTACTGTTAATTATCTGGGAAGTTGGCCGAGAAGGACATAGAAAACCGCAGAAGGACAAGCACTCTCATCCGACGCATTCAGAGGTTGACTCTGAGACCTCCATTTGTTTTTGAATCATTCTATCCATGTTCAACTGATTCATTTCTGACCTCGAGAATTCATATTTTAATTGCATGCATTTATGGCATCTACTTTCAATTATACTGTTAGGCACTTACATAAACATACATGTTTTGTCTGTTGAGGTGCACTTTTTGATAGCAAATATGCGAGAGTGAAACATTAGAATGAGTTTCAGAACAGTGTTTGTTTCCAGACAGGGAACGTGTGGTTGAAGAAGGACAAGGAGAAAGACATGGATTGGAAAAAAAGGAAAGAGCTTTTAGAGATACTTTTCATTGACAGAATAGATCACATATCCTATCTTTGCACAAAGAGTGAAAAAATATATTCAGAAATATGTATGTATCATAACAAGGACCTATTTGGCTTCATGACTAACGAAGGGTTTTGGTTTAAGCAAGCGTACAATCCTTCTTTTAGAACATGGTCTTAATATATCTCTTAATTGGGTTCATTCATTTTCAAATGAGGTAGAGTTCATTTTTAGAAGGTGGTTTCAAAGCTGCACCTGTTCAGGAGCTGCAGAAGAAGGGGACAACAAGTTACCTCGAAACACCAGCCAAAGATTTGTCAGGGAACTGTCTGAACTTGGAAGATTATGTTTCAAGATTATTTCAACAGAAGATGGAAAGAGCATGGAATGCCTCTGTTCCTTTTATCCTCCAAACATTTAGATGGATTATTTTGGCCAGTCAGATGTAGTTCCCCTCCTCACAAGGAAAGGTTGAGGCACCACTAGGATTCTTAGAAAGAATCTCCCCTTTCATGCTGCTCAGGATTTCCCCGCCAAGGTAGTCTTCCATCTTTGGAGCTCAACCAATTTGAAAAGAACTGTGCTGCCTGTGAAGATAGAGGGCATGTCTTCAGTGGCCAGAGTCCCACCTTTGGCCTCAGAGTGCTCTTCTGAGGTCTAAGCTGGGATTGTGACCTCTCTTACAGCCCCCAGACAATCACACCATAGGACTACATTCACAATCATCTAGTGTTATTCTGGGTTCATCCTTATCCAGGATTATATCTAGCATTGTCCATCTTCTAGCTACAAGGATCCTACCGAAGAGGCTCGTGAGACCTGCTTTCTTAAAGAGAAATTTACTGCCAGAGCCAGCCAGACATACCCATCCTCAGATGCAATAGGGCATGAAGGCAAGGGTGTGGATCAACAAAGGACAGGCAACGTTGGACCACTGACTTACTTGATAGACCAAAGGAACAGGTATATAATAACTTATTGAATATATATATTTATTTATTATCATTTCATCCAGCTTTTTTTTCTTTACAAAGAATTCAAGGCAGCTTATATAATTCTCCTCTTCCTCTCAATTTTATTCTCTCAACAACAACAACCCTGTGAGGTAGGTTTGCCTGAGGTCTGTGACCGGCCCAAAGTCACCCAGTTACCTCCATGGCTCAGGGAGGACTAGAACATAGATCACCTGAATCCCAGTACTCCATCTTAACTACTATACCGCATGGGTTCTCAGTAAAGTAATACACAGCTACAGGATATCCATTAATGGAAAAAAATATATTTGGTCAGAAGTACATCTATAGAAGTGATTCCTAACTTTTTCTGTGCTCCGCACTCCTAGAAAATGTCTGATTTATGTCCTCATTTCCTACAAAAGTAATATCCTCTTTGAATATGGAGAAGTGAAATTTCTAATTTTTGAACCATGAGTCGAATCACATACACTACTGTGGGTGAACAAATTGAACTGGGAAAAAAAAGATTTTAACTCAGTGCATAACATTCAAATTGAGCAATTAGAAAAAAAATTATAAGCAATCAAATTAATCCCAATTGTGGACATAAAATTCAATGACTTTGTTCCTGCTTTTCATTAATGATTTTGTCAAAAAGTGGAACCTTCTTGTTGACTGCAGTCCACAAATTTGCCTGCCAATTCAGGGGATTCCTAGAATTTGTCTTGATTAACAAAAGAGATCTGAATCCAAATGCAAACAAAATAATAATAAATCATTTTATTATTGAGATAATGTTGGTGAAAACAACATGATTCATCAATTTGGACAAATTGCAACACAGCCTTCCTCTTTGTCGCATCCTCTGAAATGTCATCTTGCATTCCTTAGGAATCTCTCCATATGAAGCAGCTATTTCTGTGCAAGAAAACTGGATAAAGCTGTAGGTACACAGGTGCATAATGCCAGTGAGTTTGGTAAAGTCACTGGGGGAGTATTTTGAGACAGGATGGAACTGTCACACAGGGAGTGGGAAGGTTTGGTCTACATGCCGGCAGGCTAAGGGATTAATTCTATCTGTTGTGCACTGGGTGCTCATAAGGAATAAAGCGATAGTGCCAGGTGTACTTCCCTGGGGAGCAGATCCCATTGCTGGGACTCTACCACAAAAATCGTTCTTTTTGGGAAGAAGTCAATAATGAAACAAAGCATGTTATATTTACTCTGAGCCATTGGCCTGAGTTAACGTTCCCGCTTGAAGTGGCAACTGAAGCACAGTGCATTATCTGATCTTTGGCCAAGCCTTCTCTCCTTCCTGAATTCATCATGTCCTGTGCATCACATTTACATACCTGTGTGAATGGCATATGCTCCAAGTCCAGTCCACTCCCGCCCACAACCAGAAATGCCAGGACAGGGCATCTCACAGGGGTCAACAAAGAGAAGCCATCGCATAAAGTACACCTGCCAGAATGGCTTCCCATCTTTCCCTCCCAGCTACAGTGTTTTTCTTATATTCTTCCAGCCTTCTCACACCAACCCATCTGCAGGAAAGAGTGTATCCCATACGGGGCAAGCATCAAAAGGCAGGCAAGGGGACAGGCATCCCAGGCCACCCTTCCCACTGCTGGCTGCACCACTCATAAGAAGCACATTTGCCTTGAAGGATGGCAGCCTGGACCCATGGATCAGAGCAGACAGCCACCCAGCACAGAAGGATCCACTGCCCCTCCTAATGGGCAAAGGCTGCATGGAGTCACCGTCACTGCAGGCTCTGCCTTTGCCCACCCCCGTTCCACTGTGGAAAAGCTGCCCTGGTGCGCGAGTGGCTGCTGCTACTGGTTGGAGGAGGCTGCTTTCATGGCGGGTGCCCTACATCCAAGGGCCTTCCTGGAAAGCATTACCCCTCAACTGCTGTGCAAGCAGTGCCTCTCTTTCATTCCAGCTACAACCATCCTTTTGGGCAGCTGCTGAGGAAGAAGGCTGCTGGTTGTGCACCCAGAGCTCAGCAAGCATTCACGGACTTCCTTCTGGCTCAGCTCTCTTTGGAGAAGTGGGCTGAGCACGAGGGGAATCCCATGAAATCCCAGCTTGGTGGGATGGATTCTGATAGGGTTCATTCCATCCCTAATGTGCAGTCAATATCACTTTTTAAAAATACAAATTTCAAAACATTTGATCGAAATAAAAACCCCTTTGTTATATTTTTATTGCATGCTTATTCTTTAAAGATTAATATTTTTGTCTGCCTCCGTATCTGGAGAGAGTAGAGGGAAGAAGCAGTGCTTTTAATTAGCAGCAGACAGTATTTAAAATATGAGGCAACAACAGTCCGAGTCTGTCTGTCTGCCTGTCCGTCCATCCTCTCTCTCTCTTGCGCGCACACACACACACAGTCTCTGTCTTAAGATTTTTATTATTATTTTACAAAATCTGAGAGAGAATCCTAGCAGATTGATGGACTGAGATGGAAAACAGGGATGTGTCCACAATATTGTGATGAACTTACTTCCCTTCCATCCTTCCTTCTTTCAAGACACGGACCTAGAACCAAATTGTGTGAAACTACCAGGGGGAAAGTTTGTAAAAAGGCAGTGTGAATTTTGCAAAATAGACAGCAGCTTGCCTCCATCCATATTCAACTCATCCATGTTCATATGCAGTGAACAGAATGGGGATGCAGAAGCAGCCCATGCAAATTTACCATGTAATTTCCCTGAATGCTACTGTAATTAGTCTCCTGCTATTGCCCTATTCATATCCACAGTGTGTGCATTGCACTGAAGTCAGGCATTTGGGGAGAATTAGGTTACCAGCAGAATGAGGAAGATTTCACCGGCTGTGTGGAGAAATGCTTTTTGTTTGGTTTTGCAGGGGCCAGTACGAAGCTCTGACCTAATGCAAGAAGCTATCATCAAGGGATAAAGGCTCCACCAAATCGTGTTCTTGTCCAGAAAAGGGACCTAGAATCTTTGGAGTGATAGAAGTGCATTTGTTGATAATTTCCCATTCAGTATTTCTTAATCTCTACAGTACACAAAGCATATTTTATGCAGTTATTGTCTGTGTAGGATCTATTTCAGTGATTTGTTGTAAAAATATACCTCCACAAGACTTTGGCAAAAGGGTGGATTAAAGGCTGAAATGAATAATAATATTGAGAGAAAGAAAACATTTGTCCAAGTGTTCCTTTCTGTCTCTTAATATCATGATCTGATTTTGATTTGTTTCCCTTTGGTCTGAGGCACTGTCCTGCTTCATGTATTTTATTCATATGTGTGGTATTTTTGTAATGACCATTGTTACTGTTATTATTAGTTTTGAGATTCTGTTTGATTTTGTAAACCATTTTGAAATCCCTGAATACAAAAGTTGTGCTTTATAAGTGCACTTGTATGCACACATACATCTTAGTCAGTGAAACATACTTCAGAGTAGATGTACAAAGAATTGTAGTGTAAAAAGCTGAGTAAAAATAAACAATTTCATGGTTTGCACATTAAAAAAGCAAAGGGCATTGCATAACATTGGCTTTCCGGGTACCAATTTCTACAAAATGTGCAAAACAATGTGATATGTGCAGATGTCCTTGGCATTAAAAAAAATGGCAAAGCACATCTTACCTTAGAGAAAGACGTCTGCAGAAATCCCCCATCTGGGCTGATTCTGTGTATGCTGCTGGGGAGGCAGGTCATCCGGAACCTGGAACGAAGACTTGTAACACACAGTGCAAACACTGGAGGGTAGCTTTTGGGCCCTGCTTTTGGGCCCATTAGACTTGGGTCTTCTTTGTGATGCCTTTGGGCATGAAAATGCATACAGATACCTGTCTCAGTGACCAGCACACTTCTTGTTCTCCTTGTTTTTATTATACTTCCTAAGGTATTTTTTAAATTTCTTTTCTTTAGAAGTCACCATGCTGCAAAGGAAGCCTTTGCCTACTGGAAGTCAGGCCTGTTCTCTGCCTTGTATGTACCTCTTAGGCAAGTTACTTGTCCTTTAGTCTCATTGCTTTCTGAAAATAAACATATTGTTTACTAGCCTATTTTGTTTAGCTGTTTACTTTAGAAATGGGCAAGCCCCACCCCTTGGCAGCCATGTTGGAATGCCTGCAGCATTCTCTGAAAATCCAAGATGTATGCATTGACCCCAAAAGGGTGTGGAAACTTCATGATTGCGATAGAGGCTAGTGCGATTTTTGACAGGAATTCTTTATTCCTTGACCAGGGAAAAGCTGCAATAACTACTGTGACTTAAAAGGCTTGGTCTGATCTTTCAGCTTGTGCTATGTGATGTCATAGGTGGCAAATGTGTTAATTAGCTGCAATTTAGAACACAGGTTCCAGACAATGCATAGCACATGGAAAAAGAGGGTTTTTTTTCTTTCTAAATTCTTTTTTTTTTTTTTTCCTTTTGCGGCAGGGGGAGACTCGTTGAGATCTTCAAAAATATGCATGTGCTATAAAGGTTATGCAGCATTAATTGAAGTGCATTAGAAATCCTCAGATAATGTTCTCATTATTACTGAAAAGTGCTGTAGATCATTTATCCACCTTATTGCGAAACCTTTTGTTACCGTGAGCACCTCAATACGTTTTATCTATCTATTGTTCCAAATAATACTCAAAAGCATCAACTCCGAAGGTGACGCTGCTAGCTTGCTATGTAGTGCCCATTTCACCTTGCAAACATCTTCTTGCAATGTATAGAGCAGCCTACACTTATTATTAGTCTGTAAACCTGGATAGAAATTTGAGTAGAAACAGCTACTCAAAGGGAAAAAATCAAAAAAATCAAACACAATAATGGAGCTATAAAGCGTTGCACTCTTTTAAGTAATCAGACTAAGTGTAAGGATATATAACATTTTGTTTCTCAGTTACAGTGCAGAAATACTGCAAAAATATAAGACATTTCTTACTAGAATTGAAGCTGGGTCTAGAATGATGAATATCATCCATTCACATGCAAATAGAAGTTTCAGAGAAGTGTTTTAGAGTTGGTTGGTTAGGACCATGGCAAGCACAGAGAGTTACATTTTCTTTCCCTATCTTCAATCTTGAAGTTGCTCAGATTTTGCCACAACTGCTATTTCAATAGGAAAAGACAAGGATGCAATTGCATGCTCACAATTAAAACCTAGCTTGTCCTTCATAATCCATGCAAAATCTTCCCTCATCTATTCTAAATAGCAAATATGAAGCTCAGTTCAAGCTGGATGAATTCATTTTGAGCCAAGTAATTGCAGACTTCATTCACATGGAAACACAGTAACATGATATTTCATGGTTTACAACAGCCCTGTTAAGAAGGTTGTATTACAGGTTGAGACAAACATACTCTGATAGGCTTACTGCCAGCCAGTAAATTCATGGCTGAGATGAGATTCAGTCAAGTTTATTCCTGATTCATGTTCTTAGTCCATAAAGCAACTGGTTCATTGTGATATTAGTTTTTTGTCTGATACGATTTTTACAATTTATCAGAAGCAAAGGTTTGAAACAAATGTTTCCTTATGTGAAATTTGTGATGGCACAGTCACCACAAGAGGGCTGTACCATATCAGCTGTTCAGCAGCATATGATCAGCACAATATAGACAGAGACACTTTAACTGAAAATCCAATGTTGAATTGTTTTAATGAGGCAGATTTACAGAAGTCTCTGATTAAATTTAGCATGTTTGTCCCCTCCCCACACTTTTCAGAAGTGACATGGAGAATAAAAGTTCCTTTCAGAAATGCAGAAAATCCTATTTATATTGCCATTTCTGCAAAACTTTTGGAATAGCATACGCAGATTTAATCAAGACTCTTCTACACATCATTGCCAACATTTCTGTTATATTTTGCTTTTCTGTTTGGCAACTGTCAGGTTTAAAAATGCTGACTGCTGTGCTTGCTGGGAACTAGGGAAAAGTCAGAGACTTAATGTCAAGCTCTCTTGGACTTAATCTCTATGAGTGGAATGGAAGACAGATTTTGATTAAGGCCAGCAAAAGTGATCAATAAAGTCCTTGAACTTGCATAAGTCACTTACTGGCTACTTATAACACTGCTGGCTTGAAGCTAGTATGGGAGGTCTTTATTCCATTATGCCAGACAATGGGTGCAGAATTATCAGCTCCAGCATGTCCCATGGTGTGAGGACTTCTAAGATGTAATTTATATTCATATTTTTCCTTGAATCTACTCTTGTGGATATTCAGTTTCTTTTTACCACTTCTCCAGTTGGATTGGCTTGATGCAAAATGGATCCAAGGACTGGAGGATCTCGCACCTTAACAAAATATAATGTGGTGAGCTGCTTTAGGATCTTTGTTGTTCCAAAACACCAATAAAGGTTTTCTATCAATATCTATATCCCCACTAAAGGTAAGAGCAGAAGAAGAGCCCTGCCAGGCCAGGTTCACCTCGTCCAGCACTCTGTCCGCACAGTGGCCGGCCAGCTGTCCACAGGATAGCCACAAGCAGGACATGGGTGCATGATTCCCACCCCAGCTTTCCAGCAATTGACGCGCCTAGGCAGGCTGCCTCTAATACTGCAGAGAGCATATAGCCATCAGGTCTAGCAGCTGAGCTGATGATATGCTGGACTGTACAGATATTTAAACAAAAGAAAGGTGGCCATGTTCCATCATGAACAATGCCTTCTAAGTACCTTTTCCTCTGATTCCTTCCTCCCTTGATGGAGTGGCCCAAGTTCAAGAAGGGGAGAAGGTCAGGGTGGAGGTGGACTACTTTAGAATCCTCAAGATCCACTGAATATGAGACTTAAACAAACAAGAAATTACTTTCATTGATTAAATGTAGATTGAATTACTAGGAAAAAATGACAGGCCCTGCTAAGGTTATGTCCTCTAGTCATTGTTTAACTCAGCGTGACAGATTCAATCTGCTCAGCCCAAAGGAAGGCCAAAGATGTCACTCATGGCTTCTACACAATGCTGGAGCCCTTTCGAGGAGCAAAATCGAAAAGTTGCACTTTATCAACTCACAGCCTGGAGCCAGAGTTCTCATTCAGGCTTGCTTAGTGGAACAATGAGCTACAGCAGGCACGAGGCCGTGCCGCATAATAATTATAGGTATCCCACAGGCAAAGCGGTAGTTGCTTTTAAGATTTGACAGAATGTGTCTTGTAGGCATGACTTAGCAGATGGGAGAGGGACTATCCCCCTTTCTCCTTTTCATCTTTTCCCAAAAGCCACCTAGGAGAAACATATAAAAGGGATATATTTTCTCCTATAGGGGTAGGTTGATTGCTATAAGCTGCTGCATTTTTTCATTTCCTTAAAAAAAAAAAATCCTTACCTTCATGGAAGGAAGCTGAGTGTAGCAAGAGAAGTGAAGATAGACCTTTTGCTCCATCCTGCTAATTTGTGTCACCTACTGCATTGCCTTATGTATTGATGGTGGGGGGGAAAATGAAGCAGAAAATTAAGTCTGAAAGGCGTTTTTGTCCTGCTGTCACTTTGTACAACATTTAGTTTGGCTGATATGACACTCTGCCTTTTGTTACATAAAACTGTCACATTGTCCTCTTCTAGTTAGCCACAGTTGCTGGCCAAATCAATAATGTCCGTCAAAACTGTCAAATAATGAAAAGAACTTGCAAAACATCGTGTGTGTGAGTGTGTGTGTGCATGTGTAAGACATACATTGGCCAAAATAAGTGGAGAGAAATATGACAGACTGTACAACCAGCTTTAGAATAACAACTATCAGATATATTAAGAGAGGGAGGAAGAGAATTTTAAACTTCTATTATTCCGTATTTCTTCCCTTTTGGTTGCCGGTGATGTATTTTGCTCTTGGAAATATAAAAAATGCAAGATGAGTTTTAGAGATTAGCAAAAGAAAATGTAGTATTTGCTGTAGGATGGTTTGCAGTTCTATGGCCTCAATGCAGGTAAGTTTTGTGCTCACCAGAAGAGAAGTATCTTTCTTTGTATCACAACCACAGGTGGCCAGAACTGTGTGATGTTTGTAAAACAAAAGCAGAGGACCAGAGATCAGGATACAGTGTGGAGAAGCCAGATCGGAGAGGGTAAAGTGGTAGCACAGGATGCTGGGTCTTTATTTATTTCATTTTTATACTGCTCAATGGCCAAGACTCTCTGGGCAGTTAACAAAGGTTAAGAAAAAAAGTAACACATGCACACACTCACACATGACAAAGTTAACGTAAAACAAAACAACAATAGCGATTGTAATTGAATCAGAACAACAATATACTAGCAGTACACACACACACACACACACTAATAAAAAGGACTTTAAAAGGTAATGGTTAAAATGCTAGGAAAATAAAAAGATCTTCACCTGGTATGGAAGATACCTCTGAACTGCTCTCTGGGGAGTTTGTTCCACAACCAGGGTTGCCCACAACTGAAAATTCCATCCTCATGGTGGCATCTACCTCACTTCCTTTGGAGGGGTCTCCCTGAGAAGGACCCCCAAGGATATCCTCAGGATCTAGTTAGGTACCTTCAGATCCTTCAGATGACCTGGCCCCGAGCTATCTAGGGCCTTGCATGCTAGTGCTACCACTTTGAATTGGGTCCAGACTTCAAATGTCATCCACTGCAGTCTTTGCAACAGCTTATTTAAGAGGGAAAAGCAGTGCAGCAAAAGAAGCTGTGGAAACTGAAATATTTTCTTATCTAGAAGGTATGAGCATGGCCTGTTTGGAAGAAAGGCTTACATGGGCACAGAATTTGGTATTCCCAGAATCTGTGTTGGTTTTCTTTTATGTAGGTTTCCAGTCCTCATGGCTGCAAATAAGGCAGGGAAGTAAATGAGCCATGCCTGGTGAGATATCCACAACTGAACTATGCATGTATGGGTGATAGATAATTATATTGCAAGTATATTGCAACTAACAAAGTTTCCTGGGTTCTTGTTAAAGCTGCAGGTCTTTTTTCCATCTAAATTTTCATGAAATTACAGTATTAATAGTGATAACAAAAATAGATTATTATATCCACTAAAGAGCATAACCATGTGCATGTTTACTCAGAAGATCTCACTAAATTCATTAGCATTCATGGTACTGCAGCATTTAACTGTTTTCAGAAGCCATCTATTCTTCACACAATTTATGTTACTTTGGCACAAAAGATTTTGTTATTTAAAAAACAAACAAACAGAAAATATACTGATACCTGACAATTTGCTTACAAGGTCTATAAACAGGTAACAAGACTGGCATATAAATTTTAAACGTAGGTGTGCCATCAAGAAATTCTAGAGGCCTTTCCAGTTGTCCAATACCCCAGATGTTTTTTAAGCTTTACCATAATATTACCTGTCCGCTGCTAGTTGTACAATAACCCATTCAAATGCTTCAAACATTTGTGGGTTTTAGTATTTATTTAATGCAAGTGGTGAAGAAGAAAACACTGGAATAAAGAAGTGTTTGAGACTTGTTTTTTATTGTAGGAATAAAAAAAGAAAAATGGATAGGTTTTAGGTAGACAGAGCACTGAAGCTGAAAGGAGGAAAGTACTCAGTTCACACCTGAGCATGTTTTGAAACTGAAACTTCTTAGATCACAACTCTCAGAAGGCACAAACATTTCCCAAATGGCACAACAAGGCAAGTTTAGTGGACCCTTTTGAGCTCCGTTCCCAAAATGTGTGTAAAAAATAGCCTGTGTGTGGGAGGGAATGCACATTTTCAGTTGAGGTTTTATGTATTTATTTGCTCATTTTTCATATTTTTCTACAACTAAATTTGTTTAAGATTCTGGAAAATAAAACAAACAAATGGTCTACGGATTTGTGGAAACTGGCATACTGGGTAGAAGCCCGTCCACTCTGGAATTGACAGGTTGTTGTTGTTAGTCGCGAAGTCGTGTCCGACCCATCGCGACCCCATGGACAACATTCCTCCAGGCCTTCCTGTCTTCCACTATCCCCCGGAGTCCACTTAAGCTCACACCGACTGCTTCAGTGACTCCATCTAACCACCTCACTCTCTGCCGTCCTCTTCTTCTTTTGCTGTCTATTTTTCCCAGTATTAGGCTCTTCTCCAGGGAGTCCTTCCTTCTCATTAGGTGGCCAAAGTATTTGAGTTTCATCTTCAGGATCTGGCCTTCTAAAGAGCAGTCAGGGTTGATCTCCTCTAGGACTGACCGGTTTGATCGCCTTGTGGTCCAAGGGACTCACAGGAGTCTCCTCCAGCACCACAATTCAAAGGCCTTAATCTTCTGCGCTCAGCCTTCCTTATGGTCCAGCTTTCACAGCCATTCATTGCAAAATTGACATGTTGGAATCATAGAAATCTGAACTCACTTGATCCCATTGTGGCTTTAACACCCGTTTCTCTCCTGCATCGCAATGGATACTTAATGGGGCCCAGCAACACAGTTGACACTGTACCTGCTCGCAGGAGCAATACTCTCACACACAACACACACCAAACCAACAACAGAAACCCTTATGAATAAAATGAATTGTGCTATAACCCCGGGGACAATGGGTGAGCCCTGCATGTGATGAACTGTACAAAATTCCTCTTCCCCATGGAGAAATTTGTTGAAATCGGACCTTCCATTTCTTTGTCCACATATAGGGTGAAAAAGTTTCACAGTCCATTTGGGTACAGCTCTACATTTGGCATCTCATGTACTTCAGCCTTTGGTCAGGCAGATCAGTGCTCAGAGAAAATAACAACTAACTTTGTTTATCCATGTATGAGTATTTATACAGCACTTTCATCTAAATATTTCAAATCATATTGAGATAATCATAAGGTCAATACTCAACATATATTGCATCTACATAAGGCAAGATGGCAGGCTATGTTACCCAGGGAAGGCTCACATGAACAGATGGGTCTAAAACAGCAGTCTAAAATAACAATATAAACAATAGACTGCATTTCCAAATGTCAGTGGGGCGATCATTCCCCATAGTGCCACTACACTATTTGGCAACCACTCATAACACAAAGCCAGACTTCTTTAGCTCTCTTTTCAGACCTTTCTCCGGGGGTGGGGGTGGGGAGTAAAAACCCCTCTTCCTTTGCAGGTGTTCCATATTCTTTTGACTTCAGGGACAACCTTAAACTACACTCTTCTCCCACTAGGATCCACCTCAAGAATGCATACGGTACATACTTCAACTTCCTGTTACAGTATCAACAGCTATACCAACACCAAGTCAGGAGTTATATTGGTGCTTCATGAGGTGCAGCAATAGATACTTGACCAGAATCCTACCCCATCAAGTAGAGAAACTGAATTTCCTATCTGTCAGTGTTATTGTATTCTTAAGTGTATTTAGAATTATCTTTTCCTATCTTTTTGTAAATATATGCTTCTTTTTGTAAGGAGTTCTGTAAGCACACTTGACATATTGATGTTTGTGTTCACCTT
Source organism: Varanus komodoensis (assembly GCF_004798865.1). Classification (NCBI taxonomy): domain Eukaryota; kingdom Metazoa; phylum Chordata; class Lepidosauria; order Squamata; family Varanidae; genus Varanus; species Varanus komodoensis. The sequence continues at coordinate 2,897,409 of NW_025336087.1, read as the reverse complement.
TTCTTCACTTTTTTTGTTAGAACATTTTAATGCAGGCAAGAAGGCTCCATTATCAGGAACAGAACAGTGTGGGTTATGTAGGTCCAACCGAAACAAAACAGACTCTTCACACAATGAACAATTAACTTATGAATTCACCTCTGCAAGAGCCAGTGTGCTGCGCTGGTTGGAGTACTGGACTGAGATCAAGGTTGTAATCCCCAGTTAGCCATCCCCACTTAGTGACTGTACGGTAGTTCCTGACTCTGGGCTTAACCTATGTTGTGAGGATAAAATAAAGAAGAGAGGGACCATAGAAGCTGCCTTGGAAAAGGTACACATCTGGGAGAGAAATGGAATAAGAAATAGAAGTAAATAAATGTTGACTTAGGTTAGTTGGCTTCTTAAAAGGATTAGACAGCTTTATGGGATATTATTTATTTAGGGCTATCCTAAATATTAGGGACTGCAGGTGGTGCAGTGGCTTAAACAGCTGTGCTGCTGGGCTGGTTGATCGAAAGGTCACCAGTTCGAATCTGCACAACGGGTGAGTTCCCGTTGCTCTGTCCCAGCTCCTGCCAACCTTGCAGTTCGAAAGCATGCAAATGCAAGTAGATAAAAAGGTACCACTTTGGTGGGCAGGTAACAGCGTTCCATGCACTTCGGTGTTTAGTCATGCCGGCCACATGACCACGGAGACTGTCTGAGGACAAACACTGGCTTCCTTGGCCAGGAAACGGAGATGAGCACCGCCCCCTAGAGTCAGGCAAGACTGGACTTAACGTCAAGGGGAAACCTTTACCTTTACCTTTATCCTAAATATTATCCCATCAGTGGCTCACCACAACTAAATAGAAACTCTTATGTTCAGAAGAAACTTTTACTTAGTGTCAGCTGCTGGTAGGCAAATAGGAAGGATGGTGGCTGTCACTGCTGGAACCTTGGTTCTAGACTAAGTAGGCTTTCAGTCTCATCCATCAGGACTTCTCTGAGGACCAGGTCTAAAATGGTTGAATCTCCATGGGGGCCTCTCGTGGTCTTCAAATGAGTAGCCCTGAGTTTCCCCATCAGTGGTCTGCTATGTCAGTAGGATGCAGACTTTCCTACTTATTTCCACCGGTCATGGAGGTGGGATGAGGGGCTCACTGAAGGAGTAGGAGACCAGCTGTAATAGTGCATCTCAGACAAGCCCTGGGTAGCTACCTTTACAACCTTTACAAAATCTGGGGCATAGTAAGCAACCGCAATGGATGTTGCCCATTTCTGTCAGTAGCAGCAGGTCATCAGCAGCTGCCCCAGTTTGTTGCCTGTTTCCACTGGGCCTCCTTCTTCTTACATTCCTATGTTGATGTCTCAATGTCCCATGGACACAGATTTGCTTTCTATTGAACAAAGTATCAAACATGATATTTTACCCCTAGACAGAGGCTGAGTGGCCATGGGGTACAGCAGATTTACCCTTCAGAGCTACAACCTCAGAAAGGATTTCTCAACCTTCCTTGTCTCATTTGTGTCCACAGTGGCTCTCTTTTCCAGGGCCAGGACTTTGACCTTGAGAAGAAAAAGAAGGGATGGGTGGTGGTTGCTGATGGCTGGGGAAGGAAGCCCAGTTTGCTGCCTGATGAGGATGAGGATGATAAATAATTTACATCACATCACATTTCTGTACTGCCCACAGCCAGCACATTTAATGTTGCAGTTCACAACATTTAAGCCACCCATCCAGATTTCAACCAGGCCTGACTCTGCTTAGCACCCAAGACTGGGCACGCCAGGCTCTAGAGGAGAGAGGACAGGCAATTCTAACTTCCATCTTTTCTCCTGCCAGGCTGACCAGAGCCCAACAAAGCAAGAATTATAGGAAGCCTCTCCTCTCACAGCCTTCCTTTGTTTGAGCATCTCTCACCCAGGATTTCCCCCTAATGTTTAGTGTTAGTGTGCAGCTGATATGACAGTTTTTCTTAGGAGTGGTGTAAGCTCATAACGAGATTTTGCTTTCCTGAAGCTGAAAGAAAATGGTGCCTACAGCCAGACTGTGATCTTCTTGCATATATTGCATGTCTGGCAATGCTGAGTGCTCAGCAACAGGAGCAGCAAAGATAAGAGCCTGGCACAGCATGTCACACGCAGCGATGCACTGGACTGACAGTGTGGTCTGGGGGAAAATGACTCTGACACATTAACCCTGCTAGTGTTCCAGCCCTGAAACTGCCAAACTGATGCTTGCATGTTGTCAGCAACTGGGTGATAGTTGCTCATTTTTAGGTGAAAATGGCCCAAAGTGATATATTGCAATACAACAACACCTGTTTTATACTGAAGGTGGCTAAGAGAGGAGAATTAAAAATCTGAGGCAAAATCAGAGAAAATATTATTATTATTAACAGTAATAATTCTATACTGTCCAATAGCTGAAGTTTTCTGTGCAGTTCACTACAGCTGATAAAATACAATATAAGATGGAACAAAAAGATAGCATAAAATACAAGTTAGAATTTAAAAACCACATTTAAAAAGTACTAAATATAAATCAAGCATCTCAGTTTTTCTCAAGGAAAATAAGGGTGTATACATGGCTTTTTGTCTGCACCATCGTATTTTATCCTCATAATAATCCAGTGAGGGAGGCTCAGCTGAAAAACAGTGACTTACCTAAGGTCACAAACTATGTTTCATGGCTGAGTGGAGATATGAAGCTTGGAGTCTTCACTTTATCAATGAGACACATTTGTTCAGGTGTCCCCATTTTCACTAGTTCATGGATCATCTCTGGGCTCTATTTTTCCCCTGTTTCTGCGCTATCTTTAGGAACACATTTCTCTTCCTTGGCTTGTTTCTGATTTCTCTTGTTTGCTTGTCCATTTCTAGCCATCCCCTTTCTTTTCTGTGTTCCTCAGCATGTAGGCAAATGGGAACCTAGGAAAATGCACATTTTGTTCTTTATAAACATGCTGTCAGGCTATATCCAATTTATAGTGGCCCTGTGATTGAACATCCTCAAAAATCTTCTGTCTTTGGCAGGCTGCTTAGTTTTTGTAATCTGAAAGTTGAGCCTACTGTTATGGAGTCAAACCATCTCCTCTTCATCCTCATCTGCCTTTGACTTCCGCTTTGCCTTTCCCAGCAAGTTTTGCCTAAATCAATTTGTCCCTCCTCTAGCCTCAGCCAAGTTGCTCTTCTTCTCTTGCCCGGCTCCATTGCTCCTTTTAGCAGGAAATCCAGAAGACTTTTCTGCGTCAGGGCTGTTCCTGCTAGAATGAAAAGCTGGGATGAAGTGAGAGAAGAAATAAAACTTCTCTGCATGTGAAGAACATGAAGAAATGGGGCACAGATTTCAGGGCAAGCAAACCTGGAAAAGTTTCTCCTATCCATACTAGAAATATTTTGATCTGTGTCATTTATAGCTAGAAAGAGTGGGTTGTGTTGTCCCCAAGGCAGAATTTTTGAAATGAGCGAGAGGATCTAAAGTTAAAACATAACTTGAAATGTCGTATTTATTTACTTCAAGGAATTGAAGGAATTCTGGGCAGTACACATAGTTCTTTGTCTTCCCATCTATCCTTTTAAAGCCTTATAAGGAAGACCAGAGTTAATGTAAGGGATATAAGAGTTAAGGGATAACTTACCCTATTCAGTGATCCTGAATGCTCTATTCTAACCTTCTGGAAATCAAAAGCAGCCTGTATGTGGATTTAGCCCGTTTGAGTATTTGCATTTCAGAGGTAGTAGCAATCTGGACTGGGTTCACTTAAGAAAGGAAGACTCAAGAAACAATCCTGGAGCCCTACTTTTGTTGGCCAGCCATACTAGTTGTGGAATGCTAGAAGAAATAGAACTTATTTCTGTCTAAATGTGCATTGGATTGTTTTTCTAAGAGAAAAACCAAGTATGAAATTATGTGTGACAAATCATGCACACACTCACTTGATATACAGTAATTTTCTTGAAGCTGCTTGGCTTAGTTTTTCTGCTTTGCACCGTGAGGGTTAGCACTGGCCTTCATGAGTTGTCCCACCCTCTGCTGCACCAGTGGGCATTCCTGCAATCACCTCCACTCCAGGCTTCAAAATGGAGCCAATCAGAATCACTTCACTCATCCTCACCTGTGAAAATCTAGGCTAATGGTTATGGGTAGATCTAACTTGAATTCACTACACATTAAGGCAGACTAATTGACCATATTAGACAATATGCAATCCACGTGATGCTTTATTATGAAATATTAATTTTAAACTCCTATTACAGAAGTACACCTTTTCAGCTAGAAAGCAGGCAAGCAAGCAAAGTGCATACTTGGGTGTTTAAGGGAAAGACATGTCATTTTAAAGCGGTGTCCATGCCGCAGCGACTGGTTAATTTGTGCCTATGAATATAAAGCTCTAAAGCCATTACGGATATCAGGAATACTGTAGAGGAGCTATATTGCTTCTCAATAATATTTACTCAGGTTTGGGTTCTGAACATGACAGTTTGTAGATGGCAAGTCCTCAGTATAATTTAGACTACCATTTGCCCTCAAGTAGGCCTATTTAAAGTATAATTGACTGCCCTGACAATTATTGTGAATAGCAGCTGTCTGCTGCTGAAAAGAGCCATAGATATACAATGAGAGAGAAAGAATCAAATACAAGTGATAGGGGGAAAACAGCATAAAGAGAATATCTGGATAAAGTATTTTACACCAGATGTTACAGTGGGAAAAGCACAAGGCTTATTTGACATTTCCAATTAGGGACTATTAAAAAAATGAATGAAGGTACTCATCTATTTATGAAAAGCAGCTGGTTCTGGCCCCTAAATATAAAACTGGCAAAAGTTGTATTTGTTCTAAAATTGTTACAGCTTTGCAGCTCTTCTTTTCTTTGCGTTTGCCACTGAAAGCCATTGTTGTATCAGGTAGCTTTTGCATCAGACAAAAAAACACCTTGCTTTGTTTTTCTCCTAAATAGCTACATAATTAGATGGATTATTTCATGTGTCTGTGTGAGTGTTTGCTGAAGAGAACAAGCCAGATAAATTAGCACTTAGCCCAACACACAATAGCGCATAATATGCCCTTGTGTTTCATATAAAGCTTTATTTTTCATTCACGGCTGGTTGGCAAAACTGACTTTGCTTTTGAAAATGACAGGTGGTACTCTGGAGCACTCGGCATGAAGGGGTGGGAAAAAAAGAGGGAGAAAGAAACAACCTTCACCAGGATGTATTAACTTCTGTCAATAGCTCCTGTGATTCACTATGCAAACCAGCTCCGGTCATTCCTTCCAAAACTGCCTCGTTCTGTGTACATGCTCAGTAAGGATGGATGTATCTGTCAATTTCAGTTTTTCTCATTTTCCAGCCTTATGCTCACTTCGTCCTGTCTGTACATACATTTGTGATCTTTTTTCATACACATTTTTGAGCATATGTCTTCTACTTTCTTCTGCCATTTCCCCTAATAACCTTTGTAAGTCATTATGCCCAAAGTAATGTATTTCTGCATGTTATTTTCACAAATACATTTTTCTCTGTGTGTGCAACTTTCCTTATCTTTGAATGGCAACCCACATTGCAAAAATTCAAAAAGTGTTAATTTTAAAGTTCCAACTGGTATACTCATGTGGAAAATATAAACTGACTAAGTTTAAGTTAAAATAAAATTGAACAAATTTGTTCCTTATTCCATTGTGTGTTTGCCCAAACATTTGTGTGGTCAGGATGGGGGCTTATTACTGCACCTTTTTTGACATGATATTTCTGGACCAGCTGAACAGTTTAGACAGCAAGTTGTGCATCACCCTTAGTTTTGCAAAGACATCTTTCTGTGTATCAGAAGCCTCGTTTTGAGGCAAGCGAGGTTCAGTATATTTCAATAAAGTTCAACATTCCATGTCAAGAATCAATAGCCCTCCTTCTTTCGTTCAGGTTTATTAAATTGCAGCTGTAACATTAGCCTTCTTTATCTAATTGATTGTCTTTTCACAGGGCTAAGAAAATCAATGGCACTGGCCTGTTTTTACTTAATAGATGTTTTCTTCTAATTGGCTACCCGGGTGGCTCCAGTGAGCTCAGTGTGTTTTCCAAAGTTCACAATATGTTGCAGCTTTAGTAAACTATTTTACTATGTGCAACAGTTATTGATTTTATAATGAAATCTAAAAATATATTTTTTTAAAAAAACTCTCAGTAGTAATCAAGAATATGGATCAGAATTTCTAGGAAACTTAAAGAAAAATGGCAAATTTAGTTTGCTACCAATTCCACATGAAAGCCAGTTCAAATAGGCCCTTAAAAACTTGCCTCAAAGCCACCTACTGACAACCTATGAAAAATTAGTTACACGGAGCAATCCTATGGCCCCTAGGCAACATCTGGAGGGCCATGGGATCATTTTGACTCCCAGTTCCAAGGTCAAAAAGTGCTCTGAAGTGCTCCAGTGCATAAAGGACCATGCCAGTTCCAAATCCAAGGTTGCAAGAGTGACCTCAGAGAAAGGGAATCTGAGGGGACAGGGAGAAGAGGTGACTCTGAAGGGTGCAAGGTACCTTCATGGTGCTCTAGTCTCTTTCACTTGCTGTTGGAAGCACCTTAGCTAGAACAGATGAGCTATAAAAAAGGTCTGACAAAGCTTAACTAAGACCCACTATTCATGAGTTATTTCAGTAAAGGCATGTGAATTGGCTAGAAAATAGGGACAGTCTTCAAACCTCAACCTGCTTGTGCATGGCAAGCTTTCAGTACCACATTGACTTGAGAGAGGTCCAAGTAAGGAATTTATTTTTACTTTTTGTATCTTTTGGAAAAAGACCATGATTTGATTTTTTTTAAGCTAGAGAAATTTGCATAATGTTTGACCACAATTTGCATAAAGTTCAGTTGCAATTGCACAAATTGCAGCTGAACTTTATGAAAAGTGTGTCTGCAATTTATGCAAATTTACCTTACTGTAAAAGAAACGCTTGCACACAAATTATGCCCTGCTCTAAAGCTTGTCATGCAACCAAAGTTGTTTTAGCAAAAATGTACCTTGCTGATAGATAGTCAAGATAGCCAAGGATTCAGAGTAAGCAGAGCAGGACTGCTCGGAACCAGAATATCGAAGGGCTTGGAGCCCAGCATTTTGTAGGGTTGAAACATGGGGGGGAAAGGGTTTGGAGTCCAATGAAGACAATCACACAAATAGAAGGAAAAGACTCTTCAGCAGAATCAATATTGATTATGGACAGCAGGATCAAGGATTTTGAGAACTTGCTGTGAACGCCATTGGAGTCTCCAATGGGCCAAGTCAAGACTGAATCAAAATAGTGCTGTGCAGGAGCAGTTGTCCCTAAAGTTGTGGAAATTATTATTCATCTACTGAACTTAGAAATAACTATGCCATACCTGGAAAAAAGTCACTTTGCACATATGCAGACTCAAGTTCCTGACTGTTGTGACTAGTCTAATCATGGGACACTTAATCTAGTACTGCTTGATTAGGTGGTGTTGCTAAATCTGGACTTGGGTGTATGATAAAATGTTGATACCCACGTGGCAAATTATCTTGCTGAATACCTTGCCGTCCAGCTGATACCTTATATTTTCAGCATCTTTCCTTCCTTCAGGCTAGACTGAAGTCTGACTATACCATGTGCTACCAAATGCTGGGCTGGAGTGCTTGTATGTGCAATTCCACAAGAAACCACATGTAGAAACACATGAAAAAATGATTGCAGTTCATTATTTATCACCTTTGATGACCAAGTTTGCACTTTCTGGACCAGGCACAGACTTGGATGCAATCTGCAGTCAAAGTGTAGACACCTGGCAGAACCCATTCATCTCCTTGGTATACACCTGAATTACAGGTGATGAAGCAGGTTGGGTCTAGAGTGTAGGTGGAGGAGATCACAGGGTGATTCTGACCGAACACACTTAAGAGCCCACTATTGGGCCTATGCTGTGGCGGTGAGGATGGCGAAGAAGAAATTCTTCTCCGTTTCCATTGCCTTCTCACAGTGCCGTCCAGCGGAGCTCTTTCGGGTGGTGCAGGGGCTGGTACATCCGGGCCCAAAGAAAGATCTTGTGCCACCCTCGAAGGCCCGCTGTGACGACTTTGCCAAGCATTTCAGGGAGAAAATCGCTCAGATTCGCCATGAGCTTGACTCTACTATTGAATCAGATTCTACAGGGGAGATGCTATCGACGCCATCGAGTCCACAATTAATGGATGAATTTCAGTTGTTGCAGCCTGATGATGTGGACAAGGTGCTTGGACAAGTACGCCCTACCCCTTGCTTACTAGACCCATGCCCATCTTGGCTACTTAAGAAAGCCAAGGATGGGATTGGGACCTGGATCCTGGAGGTGGTCAACTCCTCTTTAAGAGATGGCCGGGTACCTGCCCCTTTAAAGGAGGCGGTAGTCTGGCCAGTCCTAAGAAGGCATCCCTGGATCCAGAGGTGGCCGCCAATTATAGACTGGTGGCCAACATCCCATTCCTGGGCAAGGTGCTAGAGCGGGTGGTGGCGGGACAACTCCAAGCACTCTTGGATGAAACTGATTATCTGGACCCATTTCAGTCCGGCTTCAGACCTGGGTACGGTACTGAATCTGCCTTGGTCACCCTGTACGATGACCTGTGCAGGGAGAAGGACAGGGGAGTGGCTTTCGATACCATTGACCATGGTATCCTTCTGAATAGGCTAGCAGGATTGGGAGTTGGAGGCACTGCTTTGCAGTGGTTCCGCTCCTATCTCAACGGCCGATTTCAGAAGGTGGTGCTGGGGAACTATGGCTCTGCGCCATGGCAGTTATGCCATGGAGTTCCGCAGGAGTCCATTTTGTCCCCTTTGCTATTTAACATCTACATGAAACCGCTGGGAGAGGTCATCAGGAGGTGTGGGCTGCGGAATCATCAGTACGCTGATGATACCCAGCTCTACCTCTCGTTTTCCACCAATCCAGGTGAGGCAGTGGCTGTACTGAACCGGTGCCTGGCCGAGGTAATGGGCTGGATGAGGGCCAATAAACTGAAGCTCAATCCAGACAAGATGGAGGTCCTGTTGGTGGGTGGCTCGGGGCTCGGGATGGGGGACTTGGGCCTTGTCCTAAATGGGGTTGCACTCCCTCTGAGGGACAGGGTTCGCAGCTTGGGACTGCTCCTCGCCCCTGAGCTGTCTCTAGAAGCTCAGGTGATGGCGGTGGCAAGGAGCGCCTTCCTTCAGCTTTGGCTGATACATCAGCTGCGTCCCTTCCTGGAGAATGACTGCCTGGCGACAGTGACACAAGTGTTGGTAACTTCCTGATTAGATTTCTGTAACGCGCTCTACCTGGGACTACCCTTGGAGATGCTCCGGATACTTCAGTGGGTGCAGAATAGAGCTGCCAGGTTGCTGACGGGGACTGGGTGTTGTTCTCTTATAACCCCAGTTCTCCGCCAGCTCCACTGGCTCCCGATTGAAGTCCGGGCCCAATTCAAGGTTTTGGTTATGACCTATAAAGCCCTAAACGGCTTGGGACCTGGATATCTAAAGGAATGCTTGTGTCCATATATGCCCTCCCGTCCCTTGAGATCAGCAACAGATGCCCTTCTCTGGGAACTCTCTGTGAATGATATTAGGAGGGTGAGTACCCGGAGGAGGGCTTTCTTTGCGGTGGTGCCCCATCTATGGAATGCGCTCCCCAGAGAGGTCCGCCTGGCGCCATCGTTATTTGTATTTTGGCGCCAGGCTAAGACCTTTTTATTTAAAACTTATTTTAATTGTTAAATTATTTGTATTTATAGGATTTTAAATTTTTAGCCGAGATGCACCAGGGAGTTTTAAATATATTTTTTATTGTTATATTGTTATTATTTATGTATTTATGTATTTTGTTTCTGTTGTAAGCTGCCCCGAGACTTCGTTGTGATGGGGGCGACATAAAAATGTTTTAAATAAATAAATAAATTTTGCACTTGCATTGCAATTTGTGAGCAGAGCAGAGCAAAGCAAAGCAAAGCAAAGCAGCTTGTTCAATAGCATCTATACTTTTGAGTAATGCACCTGAAAAAATGCATACATTTGAAAAATGTACCCCAGTCTGCTTTAATCAATGCACACTGATTAAATGAGAGAAAAATACATTCATTTCAAAGCTGCACTTAAAATGATATAAACATTTAGAAAGGACACACAAAAATACATATTGATTTTCATGCAAAAAGATTTTCATCCACTCTAAGTGGCCGACATTGCCATGTGGGTAGGGGACCAGCCATGTCCATGAAATGGCATGAAAGAGTTTAGGGTTTGGAGTTTGTTTAGTTTCACATACTTTAACTTACAGTAGGCCCTATTCATTGAAGTCCGGTTACATGAACATTTCATTTCCTTAAACGTGGCCAATAAATAGGAACTTCTTAAAAGAAAAAGAATATGCCCACTACTAAAATGAAACCAACTGGCAGGAGCCACCTCACTCCTTTACTGTAAAGCTTTGGTAAGGGTAAGTCTTTTAAAATGTGTTTGAAGGGATTTTTTGAAGCCACAGTTGGCCAGGCCTTGCTGTAAAGGGACATTTCACAGGTGAGGATGTTTTAAAAGTCAGAGTCCTGCATAGCAGGGGTTTCCCCTGCTGTTCTTTCCACCTAGATACGTTTTAATCATCATTGGATTGGATTGTTTATTGATTTTTCCTTGTGTGTATGCTCATTTGTGTGGATGTAGATACAGGTACATACAAGAAATGTGGAGGGTAGAATCCCTTCCAGAAGAGGTTGAACATCACCATCATGGACAAAAGAACCACCCACCATTGGCACATTCTTTCACCTGGACTGAGCATCACTTTCATGAGGACTATTAAGAAGAAAGACTTCCCTAAACACTTCCACTGCCTTACCTGGATTTGAGGAAACAGAGACAGAACTCTGGTGTCACCAACATACTCATGACATGCAATCTTCAAAGGACCTCATCATTAGTTTCCCGTAACTGTTAATAGCATGAGGTGATGAGACAGAACTTTATGGGACCACAAAGCAGGCATATATAAACGAATACTGGTTGGCAATAGCCCCGTGGTCATGAAAATCCACAAACTGATGGAATCAGTAGTAGTAGCAAAAGTAGTAGCAATGGCAGTAGTTGAAGTGGTGGTGGCAGTATCAATAGACGACAGTTATTAATATGAATTGCCTCCAGAGGCCCAGGGACAGACCGATTAAATCCCAAATGGAGTAATGAACTTTTACTCAATTTACTCTGCTGTGCTGCTGTGCTAAACTGCAAAGGGTACTGAAATAAGGAAATAACAGCAAACCTATAACAGCAAATAAGGAAATGAACAGGAAATCTTGAGTCTCATTATTGAAAGCCATTGTGGCCTATTGGTTACAGTGCTAAAGAGAAACTTTGGAGATCTGGTTTTAGTCTCAATTTGGCAAAGAAGCCCATTGGGTGACTTTGGGCCAGGCAATGGCTCTCAGTTGAATCTGTCTCACAGAGGGACTAACAGTCATTCAGGTAGTGTCTGTAAACTCTAAAAAATATTTAAGGGTATCTTGAATATTTAAAGATATCTTGAATCAGGAAGCACTTCCTGACAATTAGGACTCCAAGGGTGTGGAATGGGCTTCCACGAGAGGTCGTTGAAGCCCCATCAGTGAGGGTGTTCAAGGATAAGCTGGACATGCAAATGGTGGGAGCCGGGGGTCAGACTAGATGGCCCGGGAGACCCCTTCTGACTCACTCAATTTCTATGTTTCTATGTTAGTCTGCAGGATAGCTTTCTTGCCCTTGGATTCTGTGCCAATATGAGTAATGCACATTTGTAGAATGTAGAAAATGCAGTACACCAACTGCCATGCCCATAGGCACTGGAATTTGTTACCAATGCTGACTGGCTTCTCAACATTACTGTTGAGGTGCACAAAGAGGCAATTACCATTACGAAGATGAGTAAAGGAGATGCCAATAGCCATATAAGCACACCAGAGCTATTGCGGGATCTTTACTGCTTTCCCTGGACAGCTCTGAGCTTCTGAGTGTTGAGTGGATCTGGGAATATGGCATTTGACATTTGACACCATGGCCTTTTCAACAGAGGCCAAACACATTGAGTTGGCCATTAATGACTGTCTTTCTGTGTCCTAAGATGGTTCTTTAGCAGGAAGCTTATATATATATGTAAACATCTGAGATATACTAGCAAGTGATGGGATAAATCGTAAGCCCACTGTATTCTGATATAGCACTATTGCTTTTCAATATGGTATGTATTTTTTAGTGAGCTTCTTGGCTTACAGAAAACCTCTGGATTAGATCTCCCCAATTTAGGTTTCTTTCCTGTCCTTATATTCTGTTCAGACTTTCTAAGCAAAGTCCTGGAGGAAGTGTTGACTTGTCAACAGTGCTGCAGTTTGGTAATATTAGACCCCGAACTTAATTATCTTATGGGAGCGTATGTTATACATCAGTTGTGAAACAGACAGCTAACGGTTCTCTTTTTTCCCCACAACCATCATTCTATGATTTATCACAGGCATCCCTGATACATTACGACATCAACAACACTGTCTCCAGCCCTGATTTTTAAAAATAAAGCTACTCTGGACATGAGGAGTTTTGCATCTTAACCTCACTTAACTTGTAGCAGAATCATAGCCACAAGAAAAAGATGGAGTTTGCATCATCTGACCTGATGGTTCACCATGTACTGCTCTCTGGGTGGTCATTTGGGACCCCTCCTGAACCTCACAGCCCTGAACTTTGGCCCAAAGTATTACTAGCTTTATTACTACTTGTCAACTTGAGGGCATAGATTATTTAAATTCATTATGATCCAGCTTTTAACCTGAATTTAGAATGGAGACTTTCCTTGGTTACCTTGATATCTTGATATCCTGGTCAGCAAACTAGCTAAAAGTGGGATGATGAGGTGGCTACAGAATTAGACTCAAATAATCTTCATCAATGGCACCATCACAAACCAGACAGAGGGAATGAGTGAGCTACCCCAGAGTTCAGTCCTGGGCCCAGTGTTCTTTAACATTTTCATTAATGATTTGGATGAGGAAGTGCAGGGAATGTTTATCAGATGTGTAAATGACACAAATCTGCAAATGGTGTCCCTGTCTTCCATCGCTAATGCCCTGGAAGACGGGGCGGGGGGGGAGTAAATCAAAGCAATCTCAATAGCTTGGAGTGCTGGGCTGAAAACAACAGAGTAACATTCAATAGGGACAAATGCCAAGTTCTGCACCTAGAAAAAGAAAATAAATGCATCACTACAAGATGGGGAATAATTGGCTCAACAGCAAGTGAGAAGGATCTTGGAATGGTTTATTTATTTTTGCAGATTGGTTGTAGATCACAAGCTGAACATTGTGATATGGCTGCAAAAAGGCCGAATGCTCTTTTAGGCTGCATGAACAGAGGTAACACTTTCAAATAGCGTAAAGGTCTAGTTGTCCTCTGCTCAGCACTGCTTAGGCCTTTTCACTGTACTATGACCAGTTCTGAGCAACATAGTTTAAGAAAGATGCAGATGAACTAGAAAGATTTCAGAGAAGGGCAACAAAGATGATCAGGGGACTGGAAACAAAGCTCTTTGAGGAGAGATTGAGAGAACTAGGCATGTTTAGCCTTGACAAGAGAAGACTAAGGGGAGATATGGTAGCATTCTACAAATACTTGAAAGGTTGTCACACAAAGGAAGGCCAGGATATCCTCTTGATCATCCCAGAGTGGAGGACATGGAACAATGGACTCAAGTTATAGGAAGTCGGATTCTTCCTGAATATCAGGAAGAACTTCCTGACTGTTAGAGCAGAACAACCATGGAACTAATTACCTAGTGAGGTTGTGGTCTCTCTTGCAGTGGAGGCATTCAAGATGTAGCTGGAGTGCCATCTGAGAGGGACAGTTTAAATTGGAGTCGTTCACTGAGCAGTGTGTTGGATCTAATGGCCTTCTTGGCCCCACCAACCTTGGCCCCTGTGATTCTATTATTCTACGATTATATGATAATGGAGAACGGATGTGTCAGAGGTGGAGCCAAGGTTGGCCCTGTTGCTTCTCTTGGACTCTTAGTAGCTTGCATTACAATTGACCTTCTGAACTGTTCCTCATGTTCTCACTTGGGCCATTGTGTTGTATGAACCCAGCCACTTTGCTATATTATGAAATTTTAATAATTTTGTTTTGTAGGTTCTTTGTTGAATTTATTCTGGTAAACTTCTTTGGGAAAATAATCTACCCTGAAAGGTAGCTCAGAAATCCAAATTACAAACACATACATTATCTCTTTCTAAGATTTCTCCAAATAGTACAGATCTCATGTGGAGGCTAGTATAACCCTGAGGATGATGGTATAGTTTCTAATGGCACCTTACTATGGTCTCACTAGATCACCGAAACACTAAATAGTAGAGTTGGAAGGCACCTATAAAGTCACTAGGCTCAGCACCCTGTTCAATGCAGAACTTTAAGTTAAAGCATCCAAAGCAGATGGCAGTCTAGCTGCATCTTGAATATCCATGCATGGGAGAGAAGCAAGGTGGCCTTAGAGAAGCTAATACAGAAGAATCTGTGATCATCAAAGCTTGAACAGGCTACCTGGAGTAGATCTCTCTCTCTCTCTCTCTCTCTCTCTCTCTCTCCCCCCCCCCCCATATGTGTGTGTGGGTGTCTCTGTGTGTGCGCGCGCGCACACACACACACACACACTCTGCAACAATTGGGGGACGGGTGTGTGGAGCATCTGGAAATCTGTATAGGTGCCCCAAAGTGGGATACATATTTGATTTGGGAATAACAATTTGGCCTACCTTACTGAGCTCTTGTAAGAATTGCTAAGATGTCATAGGTGAGGCATATAAATCCTAAATATTTTTAGTACTGGGGTATGTAATGGTTTTAAATTGCTTAAATACATCCCTGGACTCTAAATGCATCCCTGGATATGCATTTATTAGAAAATCCTTCTGAGCATCAGATCCTCTTCTTAGATAAAGCAGCAAGTCTCAGAAATGGGAACACAAATATTGCATAATTGAAACTTATCACTACTAGGCACCATATAATTTTAAGGGAAAAAGTTTATATCTTTTTTCTGCTGTTTTTCTCCTTTTTAAAATTATATAGTGGGTATAACATAAGTCAGGGTATGATATATTTAATCTTGGCCATTGTGTTCCTTGAGCATGCTGTAAAAGAAGAAGAAGGAGGAGGATGAAAAAAAGTATAATCAGCTTGCAGATGTAATAGGAAAGGATTGTTCCAACCAGCTATTTTCTTCTGAAGAGAATATTGGTTTAAGTACCTGCTAATTTGCAGCTCTCCCACAGCAAGGACACAATAGTGCAAGAGGAGAGAAGCCACTCCACCTCAAAGCTCCGGCTGCTGCCATGCAGCCTTCCCCTTGTTTTTTGTGCGCATTAAAATATGTCCAATTGCAAGGGGGAATGTTTTTTATCCCCCAAGCAGATGCTAGATTTGTGATTTCTGGGCATGAAATGCAGAGGTAAAATACAGCCTGCTTGATTTGGCCAAGAAAGAACTACAACAGGTGAGAGATGACAGAAAAAATCCCAAAGAAATAAGGTATTTTTTTAAAGTGCTAGATCAAATTAATGAGCAATCTTAGGAAGACAAAATGTTCTACGTCAACATTTTTAGCAACAGTACAATCAGCTGTATATTATACTACCTTGTTCTAAACCTATGGAACTTTGTCACTTGCTCTGCTCGTAGGGCTAGAAATAGTTGCCTGATAGTGGGTCCCATTCTTGGTCCATCTTCTGCCAGTGACTCAAAGTGATTCTCCAAAGCAAAGCCTTTTTCTAGCCTTGCTTTTAAACAGTGATGGTAGGACCTGAACCCAGGTCCACATTTGGGTGACAATAAGCAAAAGGAAACTGCAAAGCAATATAAATGAGTTAGGGATGGGCTGATGCATCAGTTTTGCTTTCCCACACTTAGATTTTGAAAATCTCAGCTGCCTTCCTTCCCAGATATGAAGAATTTTGCAAATGATGAGAAGTGTTTGCCCAAAATGAGCAGAAATGAAATTCTCACAAGTCTACACCAACATGGTTGAATGCACAGGGATTAAAAACCAGACTTTTAAGAGCAAAGCAATAAAAGCCCTGAGCTTATATGGACAAATGGATGCCTCTGTAGTTCTGTTTTTTCCTACATCTTTAAAAAAGGGTTTATTTTTAATGTCTTTTTAAATGTCTAATTCTTTTTGTCCTCTGAATGCAGCACTTTATGAATTTTGATAAATCCTTATGAAAGCCAAACTGAAACAAAAACTTACCCATCCCGAAGTTTTAAAAAATGAACTAAAACGACCCTTATGTCTACTGTCTTTCCACAGATAATTGTGTTCCACTTGGGCTAAACTATCTTAAAAACTAGACTTAACAATAATCACAAATGCTACAACTGTACGTATCATATCACCCTCAAAGACTTTGGTATCTCTAGCCACTGAGAGGTGGTCCAAGAGGAGAGAGAATCACTGCTCTGTAAGTGCCCGATGATTTCTCAGCTTGGCCTGCATTGCAGTGTGCCACAGAACATAAGCACAATTATATAGACATCCTCATGCATGCTATTTAATACCAGCAGAAAAGAAGAAACCTTGAGGTGGCTCAGATAATGTCCTTGCAGTCCAAGTGATTGACCTTTTGTGACTTTAGTAGGATCCCTGCTGCAACTTGCAGCTTATATTCACCGGACAAAAGAAAACCTCATTCTGCCTTTCTTGCATGCAACTGTGTTTTCTGTAACAAGGTCAACTGTTAGCAGAGCAATGTGTTGCTTTGTATGGCTGCCAAGTTTTAATTGAAACATTGTGATAAATTTCACTGCAAGGTCAGATGCTATTTTCTGGTTAAGGAGAGGTCAAGCTGGTCTCTTAAAGAACCACTCTTGGTTTTTATGGTGTCCAGTGATTTGTTCTTGGAGGTTGATTTACTGCAGTTATGACCCACTTACTCTCAGTTGACCTCCTCCAAAATTGTCAAGACAGGGGCTCACCCCAAGCCACTGGTTGGAAAAGACTATTTTATCAAACTGGGCTTCATTTTATTAGTGCGAAAATAGGTCTGACCAAATCAATAGGACGGGAAACATTCACTTTATTGCGTTAGACTGGAGACTTCAAAGGTTACTCAGGATAAACAGAGAGACAGACATGTTGCAAAAACAGAATGTGAATAAATGAAAAGTGAGCACAGATTACTTCAGTAGTCCTTCAGAAAAGAGCTTTGTTTCTTTCCTTTAGAACTGTTTAATGCATTGATGTAGTTTGCTAGCAAATACTTGCCAAGGGTGCAGTTTTACAGGTTTATGGGAGCAAGTGGGATAGAAATGAAGCAGTGGGGCTTATTCACAAGTGTGAATAGTGCATAGGATTGCAGCCTGGATGAACTATTTGTTATAAAATTTCACAAGTGAATAATCACATTCAAGATAATACTGTATCTTAAGTTACCTGTTTAAGACATCAGTACAGTCTCCTTTTATCTCCAGTCATGTTTTCCTGATAGTTCATATTACTCACAGCCATCCCAAGTCAGTTTGATGCGTAAAGCAAAGAACAAGATGGTGTCCTTTCCCATTCCAGTACAAAAGCCAAATGGACTTATAGGACATGTAGGGACTTGGCCAAACTTTCCTGGGCATACCAGATCCCCAGAATAAAGGAATGATTACATCATACCAGCAATATCAGTGAGACCAGAACCAAGCCATGTAGGCAGGGACTGAGAAATCCCTCGATGGGCTCTGAACACCAGACTCCCAGGTAGCCTGGCCTCCCAGGTAAGAGCAGGAACCATCAGAATTCAAATGAACCAGTCAGCATATGCAGCAGGAATTCCAACCCAATGAACCTCTTTCTCTACTGTCTTGTCAGCAAAGGTATAAAAGGGGGCTGCACCAATGTTCTCAGTCGATTGCCCTTTTGCTTGTGATCGAATAAAATTCATACCTTTTCCCTCTCACCCGTGGCAAGACTGGACCCATGGTGTCCTTCAGACTGAGCCAGCGGGGCAGCACCACATACTACACATTATGGTGACAAGCTAGCATAGGTGGTGTAGCTCAGGCAATGTGTCCACGGCACTCTCCTTCAACACCTGGCTACTGCCACCAAGCACCTACTGCCTGAGACGACCATCTCAGTCTCATTGATGCTAGGGCTGGCCCTGGTAGTCATCCAGAACCAAAGGGCAAGTTTGGCATTATCTGAGCTAAAGCAGGGCTCCTTTAAAGAATTTCCGGATGTTCCCAGAGCTTCTGCGTGCCCAACCTTGAGTGTATAGAGGTCCTCAGGGAATGAACAGGAAGGAAGGGTGGGGGGGATGTTGTTTTGTGGATGGCGACTATAGCTTCCAGTTTCAGTCTAACCTCAGCAAGCCTCCCCCTTTTTGTTTCCAACCACATTGCTTTTTCAAGGGATTTGGGAGGAACTTATCTGTTGGTTGTCAAATGAGAACAAAGAAAAAGCCACAAAGTGGTTTTGTTCTGTATAGCTTCCTAAGACTTGCACCTTCCCTTATAAAATGTAGTAGCTTACCTACTGTGGGGAACTTCTGTATCATATCTATTTTCCTACAAATACATAGAAACATAGAAACAGAGCGAGTCAGAAGGGGTATCCCTGGCCATCTAGTCTGACCCCCAGCTCCAGCCAGCTCCACTCACGACATGCCCACCATGTGCATGTCCAGCCTATCTTTGAACACCCTCACCGATGGGGCCTCAACCACCTCCTGTGGAAGCCCATTCCATACCCTCGGGGTCCTAACTGTCAGGAAATATTTCCTGGCATCTAAATGGAACCTGTGTTCCCTGAGCTTTGCTCCGTTGGAGTGCGTCGGAAAAACATGGGGAGAGCCAATTCCTTCCCCCAAAAAAGTCTCACCTTGTACAAAACTATGCACCCTTCTGCTTTTGAAATGCTTTAGGTTACTGACCTAGAGGGACTTCTACCTTGTATGCTATTTTCAAGCCATCCCCTGCACCCACTTGAAGAAGAAAATCTCGTTCATATAAATATTAAAAACTCTTCTTTCACTCACAACACCCCCATGCATCAAATTGCCTGAAATCTGAAAGGCTTCATTGGCTAAGAAGGGGCAATGGAAGATGCAAATGTGATCCAATTCTGTGGAGAAATAGTGGTATTATACCCTTAAAACAAACAAACAAACAAACAAATCATGCTACAATTATAATGACACCAAGTCCAGGTTGTGCCCTGGACAACTGACAGAGAGAATTGACTTTTGCTCAGAGGGGCTACTAGCTTTTCAAATTTAATCCAGTTCCACCAAGAAGTGTTTTCGTTTTGCTTTGCCTTTTTTTTTTTTTTTTAATGCTGGTTCCTTTCATCACAGGCAGCAACACGAAGCTTTAGATTTCGCAGGTAGAGCCCTGCTTGGGCCCAGAGGCAAAGTGGGTCATGCCACAGCTGCCTGAGGTATACTAAGGCATTTTCTGAAGCAGAAACTGATCTGAAATCTTGATCTGAGACTAGCATATGGCTGTGTCAAGAAATCTTCCTGCCTTGGTGTTAGCAAAGCCCCATAAAGATTAATCCTCCCTGCCACCTGTGTGCAAACACACACGCGCGCGCGCGCGCGCGCGCACACACACACACACACACACACCACTCTCTGCTTGCATCTTTCCTATTTTGCCTGAGCTGAACTCAGGCTAGGAAAATATGCATCCCCTTTTTTAAGAGCAGACACACAAATTCTATTTGTAATAAGCAAAACTCTGTTTTATGGAAAAGAATCCTTTTTTTCTCTTTTCCCAGAATGAAAACATAGTCACATTCGTTATGTTTGCACCATCAACTAGGAGCAGTATGAGAAGATGAGGCCCAGCTTTCATATAATGCAGCTTTACCAGTCAGATAGCTGATATCTGGAATGTGAGATAAATACTGTAGAAAAGGCAGAGGAATTGTCAGGTGACTCCAAAATGCAAGGAAAACAAGTGAGATTAGTCAGGTAGTTACTGAGAACCAAGCCATCTTGGGTGGGGGAAGGTACTAGAGAACAAGGAAAGGGAATTCCTAGACCTAGTGTGGTAGAGCAAGGCCACGTGGGCAGACAAATCTGTAACATCAGGCATTCCCATTGTCTGGTCCACAAGCAGCACGAACCATGCTGAGGATGGAGTCAGAAGGCTGGGAAAAGGAGGAACGAGGGGTCACTTCATTTTGGAATCAGCTCTTCACATGAGTAGAAGCAATTCTCCCTGGTCTAAGAGATCATTTCTTTGATTTGTGCAACTTGTTAACGGCTCTCATAGGAAATGCCCTGTAACACTGCAAAACTTGTTAAGCTCCAAGAGAGGACTGCATTTCATGAGCTTTCATTCTGGTCGGTTGGAAAGGAAAAGGAGGAGAAATGTGCTCACAACAGTGCATGAAATGCTTCCCACAAATTCTCTTCTGCAAGTGAGTCCATTGCTTGTGCAATGCCAATGAATACTTGCAGAAGTAACTGGAAATGAGAAGAAACACTCATTTACAGAGCTCATGTAAGCAACCTCTGTTGACCTATCTCAGTCTGTAAACGAGTATTTCCATTCATTTTGTGGCTTCTGATAGGAATATTAAATCTCTGTTGTGCATGGGGAGTATTCTGATTATGCAACGGAATCAGCAGCAGAGGCAAGCGGTGCAAGGCCGTGCTGGATACTACCCTAAGTTATTATTATTCATTATTAGGAATTGAGCTAGAAAGAGATGTGGAAGAACTGCACATTTGGATAAAAATGGAGATGCAGCCAATAAAGGTATTGTCTCAAGATCATTCCTTCCATAACACCTGGAAAATGTACCTTATGGGATCATTCTTCCTTATTCCTGTTTCTTATCATTAACTGCTGAGGACAGAAGACTTGAGCAATCCTATATGATGACCTGAGACATAAATGAATGTAAGGGACCCAGAGCTTCCCAAATCAGGGTTCCCAACTGTACAGCATTGTGCTTATTGGGCCACAGTTCTCTTCCACGGTATGCCTGGAAGTCTGTACTCTGTGCTTCGGGATGCCATGTACATGGGAATACCAACCTGAGAGTTCAGCCAGTTGAAGCCAAGGGCCCATACCTATCAATGCTTCCCTGTAACATTCAGGCATCAAGCTTGCTCCTTCATCCCTCTTCTGTATGCTCAGCTCAGCTCCCTGACTGCTGCCTTACACCAGTCTGCCCTTACCTAGCAGGACTGTGCACCTGCTTCCAATCCTCCTTTTCTTCTATTGCCATCTTAGAACATGAGCCCTTCCTGCTTTGGTGCAGTTGATAACCAAACTTGAACTGTCACCACCTGAACCTTTACCCTTGTTGAACTCTAATAAGATGTGTCACTTCATGTTTAATAAAAGAAAGGTTGGAACTTGGCATGGTACTTTCATCGTGTTCATACCCGGAAATAATGAGGCAGGACATGGCAGGTTGGACAAACTGCAGCCATTAATACTTTCAATTAACATGCAAATATCCCAGCAGTGAAAGCTGTGTGGGTCTTAAAGCTAGCTATTCAGGGAACATGCCCCCTGGACCGCAATTCTGGAAAAAGTCAAATTGCTCTCCACATCTTCTAGTTGCTCTGAAGTGTATGTGTGTGCTTGTATCATCCATTTTAGAAGCTTTAGAAAACTAGAATGCTTTAATCAAACTCTTGATTGTGGTTGGTTACAGGAAGCATGCGACTCCCTCATTAAAGCAATTTCAGTGGCTACTGAACTATTTCCAGGTAGAATTAAGAGTGCAGGTTAAGACCTCTAAAGCTCTGGAGAGCAGGCTACCTGACAGCCTGCCTTCTCCCATAGGAAACTTTTCGGGTCAAGATGGCAGAGGCACCAGTTTCAAGACTGCCATCTTGAGAGGCATGTTAGGAGCAGCCATTTTCAAAGACAACCTCATGAGAAGTGCCTTACTGAGCCCAAACAGGAAATAACTAGGCAATATATGAGGGGTGCCTTTCTTGTCCCCAGCTCCTTAAGTCCCAAAATTCAGTGCATGCTCCATTCATGTCCCATAGGGGGCTTTTTTTCCCTACTCAGAGTCCCAAGATCCTTGGTGACAGGTCCGTCAAACTCCCTTCATATTCATGTCTGGGGTGTTTGCTGATAGCTCAGCCCCTGCTTGCACTGACCACCTGTTGTGACCAAATTAACCTA
The DNA here is from genome assembly GCF_004798865.1 of Varanus komodoensis. Taxonomy (NCBI): domain Eukaryota; kingdom Metazoa; phylum Chordata; class Lepidosauria; order Squamata; family Varanidae; genus Varanus; species Varanus komodoensis. Next base: position 2,875,267 of record NW_025336087.1, on the reverse strand, counting down.
CCTAAGCGCACTGCCGCCTCCAAGAACAAATTACTCCCACTCTCCCTGCTTGCCATGATTCAGTGCAGAATAAACCAAAACCACCAGACAGCATAAACCTGGCTGCTTAGTGTGCGTGCTTGTGTGTGTGCATACATACAGACACATGGAGGGGGTGGAGAGGGGAGAAGTACACAGGCCATGAATGACTGCCCTCACCTGTCCTGCATTCTAGTCACCTTCTATCCACAGAGAAGTTTCCTAGGGCAGAAAGAGGACCAGCGTATACAGATTTTCTAGGCCCCAGTCAGTGGAACCAAGATTTTGACACTGGACATAGACACACCGAGGGATTGTGACAAACATCCCTTTTGTGCACAAGCACAAGCACATTCATGTGCGTGCACACAGATACATATAGAGAATGAACTGGGCTTGTTGAAACACAAGGTGCATCCATTTGATCTATGACTTTGTTCCATGGGTGGAATGGGAACAGGGCAAATGGTGTACCCAAATTCCATTCCATTTTTCTCTTTTGGTGGCCTTGCCCATTGGCACCAGGGAAAATCTGACAGAACAGCCTTAATCTTTCTAATTCTCAGGTATCTTTAGGCTGGCTGGCTATTAAATAAGAGATCACAGCATTTCAAAACAAGGCTTACATTATACTGAAGAAAAATGTCAATATGAACAGTTTTCAAGTTGGAATGGAGACCCACATACACACTTCTCATACCAGCAGCGAAGTAATAAAATTACCAGGGATAACTTTAGTCAGCTAACCTAAGTACATTTTGTAGTTATTTTACCTAGATGCCTCCTAGGAATGGGTGCACAAGCAAAACTTGAGCATGCTGAAAATATGCCCGGTCTGACTTAGATTGTGATCTTTGTTTTTGTTTCACATAACATCTTTCAAATATACACACTATTCTTCCATTTATTAAAGCATATTTGTATGTGTTTTTCAAAAGTGCATTTTACCAAGCACATTTTTCAAACATATTCCTGTGGTGAAATGGTTGCTGCTGCTGCTTAAACGTTGTCATGTAGACCAACTGCAGATCGCATCCAAGACCATGTTTAATCTTAGAATTAAGAACTGAATAAATTCTGATAAAAATGAACCAAAGCAAATTTCTCATACATCTCTTCCAAGCAATCCTAGCACTGCTGCCTCTCCCCACGCTGTAGGGCTTCTTTCCTTCCTGCTTTTGCTCTCTTGTTTTATCTGCTCCTCTGCCTTTCTACTCTTTGGCTTTTATCTCTTAAAATTCACTTTTCTTTTTTAATTTCCAGTTTACCCCAGGGAATGGGGTAGTTTTATGTATATTTCTGCAAACAAAGTTTCTGTTTCCTAAGTTTTAAACCCTTTTCTCCCTTCTTGTGATCTTCTGAAGTTTATAATATCCAGACTTCCTGAGCAAACTTCCTGACTGTATATTATAACTTAACTTTTGACCTCTACAGTATTAATCTTTGGATTGAAACTGATTGGAACACATGCACACACATGTACACTTCTACCTCATAACATCCTGAATCAAAACTAAATTTTAAAAATGGAGTACAGTTCTGCTCCCTCATACCCTTCTTTTAGTCTTGAATTCCAGAAGAATCCTGCTCTTAATTTGTATCTTTAGTCCATTGCTAATAGGTGAAAACCTCTCTAAGAGCTCACACCAGGGCAATTATATGTTCAAGAGCCCTTGATAAACACTGTACTTATTTTTGAAGAATTCTGGGGATTGAATCCTTTGCAGGAAGTAGAAATTGCTTACATCTCATGCCTTGGTGGATTAATTTTGGTGACTGCAGCCTGAGGACATGGGCAACCTGCTTGGAGAGTTGTGGCTTACCACTGTCTTAGTCAACTCTTAGCTGTCTTGGCCCATAACATCAACCAGGAAGGCACTCATCAAGAAGTTATGTATGCCCCTTACACGAGGGGGTAGACCTGGCAGATGGGAAAAAATCATTTGCAAAGCTCTTTCTCTATGACTTGGAGATTATTTCACATTCTCTCTGGTTAGATATAGTTTGGGGAAAGTTATTCAACAGGTGTTTGCTGTATAATCCCAAGGACTTACCAGTAACACTGGCTGTCTTGATCCATCTTAATCTGATTTCCTGCCTACCCTAATGGATACATTTTGCTGCAAGAAAAAGATAGGAGTGAAATCCTGCTGATTTTTCAAGTTATTTCAATAGCATTTGCCCTTAAAAAATTGTTGTATTTCTAAAGGCAACCAAGATGGTTTAGTGTTAAAAAATACCTACACAATTGAATGAAAACCCATAATAAACAGTAAAAACAACCTTGAAAATTGTAACAAATATTAAAGCCATGCTAAAAAGATAAGACTTGACCTTCTTAGTGAATGCAGAAAAAACAGAGCATGGCTGCAAAAGGAGTGCATTCTAACTTTTGGTAGCAAGCCAGGAGAAATCCTATTTCTTCATGCTCCAAGAGAGAATGCCTGAAGTTCAGAGGTTAAACACAACTGGCAATGATTGTGGGTCTTTCAGTTCTAGAGTGACAGGATCACAATACTGTGTGCCAGTAAGCAAGTTCACTGCCACATTTTTTGTACCATGGCAGCTTCCAGATATTTCAAATGGCCAGTCTTATGCAGAACAGACTGCGACTGCATAACCACAATGTAATCAAGGATAACTGTTGCTCTAGATTCAGTTGTGCAGATGCACCCCTTCCCGCTACTGCCGTCTGCATATCCAGGGACAGCGTAGAAATGCTCCCAAGCTATGTACTCAGTCATTTAGGAGCAGCACGACTCATCTAAATAGGCTGAATCCCCATCTCCAAGCCAGGCATTCTACTGACCTTCTGAAAAAGCTGTTTGAGGTAGGGACGTAGAGCACAGTCTTCACTGCCTTGCTCTTCAGAATCTGCTGTTGGTTCAAAATAAAGCAGTCATGTTATTGAGAGGGTCTTGGTGAATGGAACACAGGTTGCTGCCCATAAGAGAATGACACTGTTTCCTGGTCTGTTAATAGGTGCAATTCAAAGGGATAGTATTAACAGGATAGTATCAAAGCCCATAATTGCATAGGAAATGGATACTTAACCACCACCTTCTCCATGTTTTATGGTCTATCTCAAGGAACACCATTGCCATTTACTGTAAGGTAAAGCAAGAAGTGACTGAGGCAGGGCCTTTTCAGTGATGGTACCTCCACTCTACAATTGCCTTTCTAGAGTAGTTCTCAACTGGTACAGAATCTGATATTTTGAAGGAAGACAGAACTCCTTTTTCATTCTTTTAAAATATGCTTCAGTTAGAAACATAGAAGACAGAGCGAGTCAGAAGGGGCCTCCTGGGCCATCTAGTCTGACCTCCGGCACCAACCGGCTCCGCTCACGACACGCCCACCATGTGGACGTCCAGCCTATCCTTGAACACCCGCACCGATGGGGCCTCAACGACCTCTTGTGGAAGCCCATTCCACACCCTCAGGGTCCTGACTGTCAGGAAGTGCTTCCTGGCATCCAAATGGAACCTTGGCTCCCTGAGCTTTGCTCCGTTGGAGCGCATCCTGCCTTCCTCTGCAGGGGAGAACAGGTCTCTGCCCATCTCCATGTGACATCCCCTCACATACCTGTATGTTGCCAACATATCCCCTCTGAGTCTCCTCTTTTCTTCTTTTTGATCTGTTGATTTTTTGAGTTCTTTTTGATCTGTTGTTTTTTAAGCCTTCTTCTTGCTGTCTTTACTGTTTCTTTAGTTTTCATTTGTGCTTTTCATTTTCTTGAATTGTTATAGATTTCAACTTTTCCTGGAAGCTGATTGTAGGTTCTGAAGTGTGGGGTCTATAAACATTATAAAATACATAGATAAAATTTGCTCATTCTCTCTGTCTCTGTCTCCCCACACAGACCTTAAACTGGTTGAGCCTGCAAGCAACATTTTAACAATTAAGAACAAGACTGCTCACTTGAAGCATGGCCAGATTGTCCAAGAACGAGTTCAAATGGCAGATCTGTACATCTATCAAAAAACTTTGCAAAGGTAGAGTGAACCTGGAGTCACTCTGCAAGAAATAAAAATGTAAGAAGAGTATTATTCTTAAGGGCTATTTGCTAGACATCCACTGAAATTCTACCACATTGTGCTTGAAATATTAACTATAGTCCCATTGAATTTATGAGCTAGAATTTAAACAGTTCCTTTAGGAGCACAGCACACTTAGTCAAATTCTAACATATATTGCCCCTCTTATTATTTATTCCATGTCTGTATCATTCCACAGCTGGAGCTCTCTGTGTGGTTCACAACAATTAACTGCTATGCAGGGACCCATCATCATCCTCACCATATCACAAATTGGCTGCAATGTTTCCTTTGGTTCCTAGAGAGGTTTACTGTGTGGCCTGAAGAGCTCCTGTTTGAGAAACACAACTCCAAAGTTCCCGTGAAAGTGGGAAACTATTTATTTTATTTATTATTTATTTATTAAAACATTTTTATGCCACCCCATTCGCCAAAACTAGTCATTCTCCAACTGGCCATGGAGCACGTACTTAAAGCTGCCATGAAGTTCTGATGAATTCAACATCCAACCAGCAAAGATTTGCAGAAAATTAGCATCTTTTAGCAAGGAGTGATCTCCAGTTAGGTCTTCTTTCCAAATGTTCTTAATAGCGATAACACTATGAACAGCTCTGCTTGGAAAATGAAAGCTTGGGGATTTCTTTTGTGTCCTGCTGATCCTTTGGGTCTGATGCTGCCACACTCCCCCCTCCCCCTGCTTCCTTCTGTGTGGAATTAGAGTTGTCAAGACAGTGGGTGCAGTCCCTGCCTCTTTGTAATCCTTAGCAGATGTCAGTTGTTTACAATGCCCAGGTTGTTTTTGGCACTCTGGGTAACACACGTGAGCAGCCCTTCAGAGTGCAATTAGGTTTGCTCTTTATGGAGGCTGATCAGCTCACCATACAATGCTAATCAAAGTAGGACCAACTGTCTTTGACAGCATCAGCTGCTCTGGCAAAGCTGATGTTGTACCACTGAAGTCTAGCCATCCCTCCTCAAGCCTACTTTTTGTTTTGTTCTGTTTGCTGGGTAATTAGCAGGAATAATGTCTTGCAGCCTGGCTTTGTTTCCGAGGCTCCAGATTGTTGCTTTCAGATTTGGGTGGACCCCAGCAGATAAACCTTAGGTGGCCTCATGGCCACAAGCATGGTGGCTCGCTGGATGTACAGACCAGCCAACAATCCTGTGCTTAGTCACCTGCTTCTTTTCTTCTTTTCCCAAGGCGATAGACACAAACATGCTACAGGCATTTGCTCCTCTTTCTCTCCTTCTCTGGCTCTCAGAGTAGGAAAGGAGGAAGAGATCTTTATAAATAAGCATAAGAATGATACAAGCTCTAAAAAAAATACACAGTTGACCTTCATGTTTTCAAATTAAATTCTAATTCCCCATCTCTAGATAGCGAAACATTCTAGATAAAGTTTATTCAAATGAATGGGGTGGGGGGAACCCTACAGACAGGCAATCTGATTGTGAAATATGGGGAAGGGGGAATTCAATTACCCAGAGTTATCCAGCTGAATGGCTTTTTCCTCCCTTTGTCTGGTCATCAAAGCTAATGTGACTACTTTAAACAAAAGATATTCAATTAAACAGAAATATTTTCAATGAACTGTAAGCCTGGAGGTACCTGGCAAGGTCGGGGCATACATCTAGTACGGAGATGTTTAGCAAATGCCTGGATTTTCCATTTTGTAATTGACTTTAAAAACAAAACCCCTAAATACATTAAAATGAATGTATCACTTGAAAAGAAAGAACAAATACACAGAAAGAATCTTCATAGGGGGAGATGCCGATTAAGCAGATAAATAAATTATGCTTCAGGAAAAAATATATTGAGAATTAATGTTTTCATTCATTCTTTTTTTCTTTTTCCATTTCTCCTCCTTCTCCTCCTCCTCCTCCTCCTCCTCCTCCTCTTCCACAATGCAATCTCTGTGACACTGATTTAAATAAGAATTTGAATTTGAATCATCTATTGAAACTTTAGCAAGCATATAGTAAAACTAAATATTGTATTAAGAGTAATTGATGGTTTGCAAAAGCATGCTGAAAACTACTTCTCATACTTGGTGTCTTCTAGGCATAAGATGGATAATGTGACACACATTTGTGTCCTCCTTCTAAAGATTTAAATACATTCTAACACTTTCGACTTTGGCATTCCTTGAATGTGCGGTTGGATTGGAATGTTGGAGATTATACTTATGTTTGAAGATAGGGGAGATCTTTCTTGATAGCTGTTTAAAAAGCTCTGGTTAATGCACAGAGAGACCTACCTCCTGAGGCCTGCACAATATACAATGCCAGTCTTCAAGCATCTGTGCTGATTTTCTTACACTCTGGGCACAATACAAAGGGCTGATGTCAACCTATAAAGTGCCTGGGTTTCTTAAGGAAATTTCTTCACTTCCTCCTCTATTTCATTTCATTGTAATCTGAAGGTCATCTAAGAACATCCTCTTGGCCCTGACATCTGAATGTTAAGTCTGAACTGCAAGGGTATTTAGAAGAATTCTTGGAAGCTATCGAGCAGTTGTGTAGCCCTTGCCTTTGAGCACCTGCCCATCTCTTGTTAGAGCCATGGAAAACTATAGTGCCTAACATGTGTATGTATATTTTGGCCTGTGTGTGCGTACCTGCACATAACTCATTGCATTTAGAATATATTATGTGTACCCAGTATTCATTGCTGATATAATATAATACCGTCTATTAGATCGGATTGTGTTTACAAGGGTTGAGCAGGGCTGCAGTGACAGAACGGTTTTGAGGGCACTCATTCATAGTGTCTCCATAAGTCAGAGATGACTTATGACAGTAACAAGTAGGAAAATGTAACAGCAACAGCATTAAATAGATATCTCATAGTTTTTATCAGTATTTTGCCGTATTGGTACCCCTGGGTTATTTTAGGCCTACCTGTTTGGGCTGAAGTCTGTGTTTGATTGTTTCTGGGCTGACATGTCCAGGGTTGCGGTATTCATCCTTCGCAACAGAACCCTTGCACAGATCCTCCATTTGGACACGTGGGAACTACAGCAGTAAAGCATCACCTCCCAGGATTGCCACTTAGTATAGCTGCCTGTAACTCTCCCTACTTGGGGAATTATGGGCATCCAATGACAGGTGGGACAAATGTGGAGGCTTGGTCTGCCTCTACACTTCACACCCCCTCCAAAAAGTTTCGATAGCTGGTTTTGAATGATTTCACCCTCCTCACGAGGAGGAGAATCTGGGGCACCACCAGGATTTTTAGGGGATGGCACTCTTCTCCCCCCCCCCCACCCACAACCACCCAGAATAACCCCATGCTGGCTCTGGAGATGGCCTTCTGCCTTTGGAACTGAGCACAGAAAAAGCTGTGCCAGCTATAATGCAGGGCCTCTGGACTTTTTATGGATAACAAATAAATAAATGCAATAAACTGGGGATCGGTGTATCTGTCCATTTCATTCTTTATATTAAATTGAGGAAAATGTTCATCAACGTTCGTATGTATCTTTCTGTATGCATTTTTGTATGTAGTTTTGCCTTCTATACCATTTTTGCAAGCAATGTCCCTAATATATTGATAATAAAGTAATATTAAATTCATGAATAAATACACTCAATTTTATTTTCATTAATAAAATTTTACCCAGTTGTCTGTGCTTTTGACTAACATGCCAACTTTTGTATGCATTTGAGACTGACAAATTTGATTGCATAGTTTGGAGAATGGCACATTTTGAAGGATCACTAGGTTTTGATTCATGGTTTGAATTTGTGACTTTGGGTAAGTTTATCGTAAAATGTGAACCAAATTAATTTCTCTCTAACAATCCAAAGCATACAGTCTAGAAACCAAAATGGCACTAAATAATAGCATAATATAATAAAAAGGTTGTTATCAGCTGGTGAAATGTCAGAAGAGATCTATTCAGATGCAGAGCCCATCCAAAACCAATGCATAGCTTTGGTTTGGGAAGCAAGTTGATCCTGCTTCTTGAGGCTGTTAGCATGGCCACTAAATCTGACAGAATATGAATCAGGACCATCTTGGCTGATCTGAGATTTTGGCAAGATTCATATGGGAGCAGACTTCTCACATACCTGTTGAGATATTTCCTTTGCATGTTATCCTTGTAACAACCCTATATTGGTTCGACTTAGAGATAGAACATTGATTTTTATATTAAATCCATGCTATTGATGTTAATAGAGTGGATTTAAGCAGTCTCCCCAGTCTAAGACATCCATTGACTTTGGCATTGCCATTCTGAAGTCTCAGAGTCAGTACCAACTAATACAATAGATAAATACATACATAATAAAAAAGAATATATGCATTTCAATGTTGATTTTAATGAAAGGTACATCACTCAGAGAACCCCAATAGGGCTATAGGTGAGATCTATACATTTGATGAATAAATAAAGCATATATGAAAGTGTCAATTAGGGTGGAAAAAGGGATTAAAATATAATACATTCCCATTCTCTTCTTATCCAACTTACTCCTCAAAAATACTGCCCTAGGTCATGAGAGCATTTCAAAGATGCAGGATAGGGAATGTCAATTAGCAGTTCTAATGTTTGTGGGGCTGTGTACTCATTCTGGATTTTCTTCTGATCCTTAAAGAACCTATCCTGGTGCAGGTCATTCAGTACCATAGATAGCTCCTTAAAATTTCATAGTACAAGCTGCCAGATCCCAGTCTCTCTGACACTGGAGCCATGACGCACCACTGAGTGCAGTTACATTTATATATGTGCATCCCGCTTCCATATTTATGATATTAATCCAGCCAGCATTTTGATATGTGCATTCTGGATTATGTATTCAATCTACATGTAAGTGAATTTTTCTATAGCTATATATTTTAATCGCACCTATGCATCTTTTTTTAAACTGCTTCCCCAATTGTTCTGCTTCTGGAAAATTGTATATTTTCTTTCAAACCTCTCTCAGCTGCTACCTTTCCATCATTTTACTCTGAGCCAATAAATAATTCAATGTGCTAATTTGACAGATGACTCTTCAGGGGCCACCTACCATTATGAACATCATTAGGCCGTAATATGCATGATGGGCAAAGACCATTCAGCAAATGTCCTTCACATGTTTACCCCTAAAGAGCTTCACTTTGCACAATTAACTAATGAAGCATTATGGGTTTCCCGCTTCCCCTTTGCTATTTCAATATATCAGTGCAGATAGAAGAGCAGAAATATATTTAGCTTTCTTTTGATCCATGTGTATTGCTGTGGAACAACTAGCATTGGTCTTGGGTAAATGAAAAGAAAATAAGTTGCTAAATAATTATGGGTTCATGGATCTTCAACTATTTCTTTAGCAAATCATGAAGATGCATGTCTCACATGGTCCTAGTTGGAAAAAACGGGACAAAGAGGTGATGCTGTTTGAAACAGTAGAAAGAGTACCCAGGATACAAACTAGAGCCAAGGGAAGAGTTTTGCTGTGATCTTATCAGCGGCCTTCACTTTAATTGCCTTTTGGTTTTCCTTTTCCTGACGGCTGCTAGCTTTTGTCTCATAAATGTCTGAGTGTCCACATTTAGACAAAGACACACCCATTTAAACTCACTATCTTCATATGTAAAAAAATTGCCACCCTAGCAGAGAGATTGTTTCTTTATTGTGCAAAGGTTACTTGGTACATATAGTGAATGTCCAAAAGCAGGAGAGAGTCATCCTGGCTCTCATGTCCATTGATGTCCATAGGGTGTCCTGGTATTCTATGGGGAGAATCCTCTGTGTGAAGGTTTAAGGCTTCCTCTGTTTGATGGGCTGCCCAGCCTGTATCAGTTTTGAAGTCAGAGAAACATAAGAAGACGCAGGAGGGGGCTTGACGTTGTCCATCAGGAGTTAGCACCTGATGTTTCTGGACCCATTTCAGTCCAGCTTCAGACCCAGGTATGGTACTGAATCTGCCTTGGTCGCCCTGTGCAGGGAGAGAGACAGGGAGAGTGCATCCCTGTTGGTTCTCCTGGACCTCTCAGCAGCTTTCGATACCATCGACCATGGTATCCTTCTGGATAGGCTAGCGGGATTGGGAGTTGGAGGCACTGCTTTGCAGTGGTTCCGCTCCTATCTCAATGGCCGATTCCAGAAGGTGATGCTGGGGGACTATGGCTCTGCGCCATGGCGGTTATGCCATGGAGTACCGCAGGGATCCATTTTGTCCTCTTTGCTATTTAACATCTACATGAAACTGCTGGGAGAGGTCATTAGGAGGTGTGGGCTGTGGAATCATCAGTACGCTAATGATACCCAACTCTACCTCTTGTTTTCTACCTATTCAGGTGAGGCAGTGGCTGTGCTGAACCAGTGCCTGGCCGAGGTAATGGGCTGGATGAGGACCAATAAACTGAAGCTCAATCCAGACAAGATGGAGGTCCTGTTGGTTGGTGGATCGGGCCTCAGGGAAGGGGACCTTGACCTAGTCCTGAATGGGGTTGCACTCCCTCTTAGGGACAAGGTCCGCAGCTTGGGAGCGCTCCTTGACCCAGAGCTTTCACTGGAAGCTCAGGTGACAGTGGTGGCGAAGAGTGCTTTCTTTCAGCTTCGGCTGATCCATCAGCTGCATCCCTACCTGGAGAATGACTGCCTGGAGACAGTGACATATGTGTTGGTGACTTCCCAACTTGACTTCTGCAAAGCGCTTTACGTGGGGCTTCCCTTGAAGACGGTCCGGATACTTCAATTGGTTCAAAATAGAGCTGCCAGGCTGCTGACGGGGACTGGGCGTTATGTTCACATGACTCCAGTCCTCCGTCAGCTTCACTGGCTTCCCATTGAAGTCCAGGCCCAATTCAAGGTTTTGGTTATGACCTATAAAGCCCTTAACAGCCTGGGTCCTGGTTACCTAAAGGAGCACTTACGTCCATATGTGCCCGCCTGCTCCTTGAGATCAGCGGGAAAGGCCCTTCTCCAGGAACCCTCCGTGAAGGACATTAGGAGGGTAAGTACTCGGAGGAGGGCTTTCTCTGTGGTGGTGCCCAATCTATGGAATGCGCTCCCCAGAGAGGTCCGCCTGGCACCATCTTTATTTGTTTTTTGGCGCCAGGAGAAGACCTTTTTTATTTAAATGTCATTTTAATTGCTAGTATTATTTGCTTATTTTACTTCTTTGGCCAGGACGTCTCCTATTGTATTGTTTTTATATTGCTATTATTTATTTATTGCTGTGAGCCGTCCCAAGGCTTCGGCGAATGGGGCGGCATAGAAGCTTTCTAAATAAATAAAATAAGTAGGACCTGTACAGTATATGGAGCAGACACATCTGTCACTGAGAGTGCAGTCCTATGGAGATGACTGTGCACCTCTGAACTGGGTGGATCATGCTCATTTAGTGGCTCCTCAGCTATTCCTGCTCTAATTTTTGATTCGACGGTCTTTTTCAGCCAAAGGGATTTCAGAAGAGGAGGGAAGAAGACTTGAGTGGTTTGGATCCTGGCTGTCTCCATTCTACTCCCCTTTTTTCTCCCTGAAACACCACCTTTCATCCCTCCCTGAGGTCACTGTCCTAGTTTGTAGAAGTAGCCTCTCTAGTTCTTTCCTTGCTAGCTGGGAGGGGTGTTGGAGGGAGGCCAGAGCTGGGAAGCCTAACTATCTAATGGCCCTTCAGACAATGTTAAGGGCCTCTAGGATCATTAAACTGCCCAGAGATCTTCAGCTCTCAGAAAGTACAGGAATGAATTAAAGAAAGCATCTCCTTCACTGTGCTAAGATGTATAGTACTTCTATGGAATTAAAGATTTCCTCCATTTTTTTACTATTCTAGTTCAGTTCAATACAAAGGAAATAGTTTTCAAAGACACATTCAAAGGAGAAGAAATTTAAGAAAAATGTCCATGGAATTTGTTGAGGGTTCTCGTGCTTCTCTTATATGATAACTAAGAAGTGTGTTCAAGTGCCCTGTCTTTTTCTCCCCCGTGCTCTGGCAGCTTCCTAAACTTCCCACACTTGCATTAAAGTCTAGGAGAAGACATGATGAGGTCCTTCCCCCTTTCCTCCTTTGGTTCCCAGTCACAACCCAGAGGCAGAGTGGTTCTTTCTGTCCCAGCTGTTATGGGATGGGATGCAACAGGGAGGAGCTTGGGCTTTAGAATCCCAGCTCTGAGATCGCAGGATCTTGAAACAGGGGCTCCAAAGAATCCCGTGGCCTTTCAGACAACATCAAGGGTCAGGTGTTCTAAACCATTTCTCTGTGACTGCATCACTACACTGACTTGGACAGTTTCTGTTCCAGAAGCAGATTGATTTGACATGGATGAGAATTTTCAGCCAAGGGCACCTGGAGTTGGCTTATGGTTTATTCACACTACCTCTCACTGTGATGTAGCAGCTTTCCTCCAGGGACACAGAGTAACTTTAGAGGTTGCCCCATGTGGCTTCTGGTCTTAAAATCTGAACACTTATCAAGATACTAGCAACAATGGGTGAGGAATCTACAATACTAACATTCAATGAGTAAGTGCATCCAAGCTTAGACAAAACTGAAGATAATTATCTCAGCTACCTATTGGCCACCAAGATCTAAAAGGCTGTGACAAGAACCCGGAACTGAGGTCAGCTTGGAAAGTCAAAATGGACATTTCTCTTAGAATGTTAGTTGGACAAAGAAATCAGTTTGGAACTTATCTGTAACCTATTTATTTATTTATTTAGGATTGGTGGGGTTTTAGTGTTTGTAAACCACCCAGAGAGCCCTGCATATAAATGCAACAAACAAACAAACAAACAAACAAACAAATAATTCAAGATGGAATTAAATTGGTACCTCGTTTGCATCATATCGTAATCAAGCTTCTTTGAATACAAAACTCATCATTTCTGTGTTGTTGGGAGTGGGAGATGAAAGATGACAATATGCATACATGGTGAGTATCTTCACTGGTTAAAAAGACCTTAACCTTCATTCAGAAATTGTTATTCAAGTGTGTTCAGAGTCAGACCCATCATCATCATCCTCATCACCACCAAATTATATTTATATCCTGCTTTCCTTCCTCTTGCAATGAACCCTTCTCTCAATTACCTATGTGAGAGCTCAAACATATAAAATATTGCTTGGATCAGAGGCCTGGACAAAATAAGGACACTGCCCAGTTAGGTTAGCTGGATGCATTTATTCTTTTTTACCCAGTGTGGTATGGAGATTAGGGTGTTGGACTGGGGACCTGGAAGATCAGGGTTTATTTCATTCATTCATTAGATCTGTATCCCACTTTTTCCTTACAATGAATTCAAAGCAGCTTACGTCATTCTCCTCCTCCTGCTCTCAATCTTATCCCCACAACAACAACGCAGTGAAGTGGGTTTATCTGAGAATCTGTGACTGGTCCAAAGTACCCAGTGGGTTCTAGAGTCCACTCAACCATGGAACTCACTGGGTGACTTTGGGTCAGTCATAGACTCTCCACTGCACTCAACTCACCAGGTTATGAGGGCAAAATGGAGCAGAGGGAGGCTACGTAAGTATCTCTGGGTTCCTTGCAGCTTTTTTCCCTATTGACATTTCCCCTCAGTGAATTTAAACTGCTTTACTTGAAATATTGTAAATATTTCTTTTTTGTGGAGTGATGGGAGGAATCACCTGGCCCACATCTCATATTCTATCAACACACTTCTATCAACACACTCCCGGAAAGTAGATAATTGAGGAATGCCAGAGAGTTTGGAGGCTGGTCTGGTAAGATTTCTACCTGGTCGCAAAGGAAAAGACTGGAGGATGAAAGAGCATCAAGGACTGTAGGCACACTATTTTGCCTGTATTCTGCTCATGGAAAAAGGTGCTGCTGACATTGTGTTTGCAGACAAATGGCCTGAATGTACAATGTCTAAAGGAAGAAATTTATTCTCAGTTTAATAGAGATGGTTTTGCTCATCCCTGCTTTCAGAGCAGTTCCAGATATTTGCCTTGCTTTCATTTTGAATGGACAGTTGTAAAACAAAACATATCATCAGTAGTGAATGCTTGTCAATATTTTTTTCCCATTTAAAAATCATGGAAAATACGGCCAATCATGATTTGTGTGTCAGTTTTAAAAATATATATCTTTATTCTACCAAAATGTTTTCAACTGAATAATTAAATCATAAACCTCGACCTCTTTGGCTAATGGCAGTCTTTTGGCATTTTAATTGCAGAACTATCCTAATTTTAAATTCAATGCATTATGTATCATTTATCATCACAGAACAAAACAGGAACAGAGGACACAGAATTAAAATAGCAATCGGATGACTTTATAGTGGTAGAGCAATTTGATTCTTGGAACTGCACAGTATTCTTTTGCAAATATGCAATACAGATGCACAGTATGTAAGAAAATTAGTGTTCACTTTCAGAACAATACTTATGCAGCCATTGCAGCAGAAACAAAGGCAATCAGCCTGCTCAGCTGTCAAAACGATGGTACACTTGGGGAAAAAGAACCGCACATCTCCTCAGATGTACTTCTAAATGGATTTAAAGCATTCCACAGAAATAAACAGGTATTCTGACACGGATGCTTAATTAGTGGCACTACAACATTCTTTGGAAAAGACTTGTTAAATGTAGACAAACATTTGGAAGATGGTGTGATCGTGTGTGTGGTGGGGAGGCTAATAGTGTGTGTCCCTAGCCAGCCTTCTGCTTGCGAGGCCCTCTGCCCATCGTCCACCACCTCCAGAACAGTGTCTACGCAGGAGCATCTGACCTCCCTTTGCAGACATCTGCATCCAGGGTGGCAAAAGGAGGCAGGAGGAAAATCCTAGCAAATGAAATGCCATCATTGTCCATGTCTAATGAAGCGAGAAAGTATACTTTTAGGAATTCTTTCTTTGGTCCAGTGTCTGTGGAAGCAGATATTGACTGCAGAGGGTGTATAAATTATAGACAGCATAAACTTCCAAAGTTCAAGGGATTGCAAGGGAGGAGCAAAAAACCTCAGCGGTGTTTCCTTGGGACTTTAGTGCACCAGCTGCCATCTATTGTCCAGAATGCCCCGGTAGAGGTGATGAAAGTAGAAATATTTTGCCTCACCCTAGTATAAACAAGCAAACAAACAAACAATGTATTCATATTAACATATTGTTCATTTTATTGTTGATTTTATTGTGTGGCGCAGTCCATGCTTTCTTCCCTTCTTCTAAGTGAATGAGAATGACATGCACAGTTAAATTTACTTTCACAACAGTCCTCTGAAGTTGAAAATCCCTTTATATTATTTTTGTTGTTTAAATGTTGTGTGTTTTATTGCTAAAATTATTTGTCTCCTTGAAGGAATTTATAAGGTGCAATATAAATATATGAAAAGATTTACTTTAAAATCCTATTTAAAATTCAAATACATTAAAAGTAATATGCCATTAACTCTTATCCTGTAAAATATACTATTAGAATGGGTTGCTTCTTTAATAAACTAGCACTACAACTGATTGAATTGACAGGTTAAAAGTAATGTACAATGGAATCCTATACCTGTCTTCTCAGGAGTAAGTCCTGTGGCATTAAGTGGCTGTCAGGTAAATGGATATAAGATTGCAGTCTAAACTTGGATCTTAGGCTGATTATTCTAACCATTAGCAATATTTTAACTTTTCTTGCTCAGTCTGATTTTATCAGATGGACAGTGACTGGGAGGAAGGGAGCCAAAATCATGCTATTCACCAACAAATCAGCCAAGAGCAGTTCTGCAAAACACTCGTTTAATTATCAGCTCTGTATTAGTGATCATTGGTTTATACAGTATTTGCATATTGGCAAAAGATTTTGCATTCCTAGGTGGCACCATCATATTTTAATAGGCCTCATCAAAAGTTGGGGTGAAAGCTCTACTCCAGGTTGAGAAAAAATATTTCACATTCCTGGAATGAGAAGATACTGAAATAGTTCAGAAGCAAGGCATTTCTCAGTTTGTTGTTGTTGTTCTCATTTGCTTTCACTATTGTTTGTAGTATTTGTATTTAAACAAAATATGCAAGTGATATTATGGATACCAAAACATCTTAACTTGGCAGTGTGTCAAACTGGCTATCTAAAACACAATCTGACGTTCGCATTGTGAACACAGACACTCCTTTTTAAAAAATGCTGAATTTATTCTCTCTTTTTTAGAAGCAACAAGATTTCAAACCTGACATATATGGGTAGTTAACTAATGCTTCAAAGGGCAGCTGCCACAGAGCAGTGTGAACAAAAATCAGCAAGGTGGAATGGAAACAAGACATATATGGTCCTGACTTGTGTTGCATTGTGCAAAACAATAGCATTTATGCTCCCTTATGGCCTATACTAAATACCGGAGATGTGGCCTTTAAAACAGAGGCACCCTCTTCTCATCCCACTTTCTCCCAGTGGCCCTTTGTTAGTTCACAGCAAGGACCTGACTTTATGCCCTTGCTCCTTCTCTGTAAGGGGAGGGCAGACTCAATTCAATTTGCCTTCCTGCCTTTCAGTAATGAACGAGCATCCATGTGAGCAAGCCGCATGATAATGTACAACAGATGGGCCGTTTTGTGCCTAATTAGATTCTGGACAGCTTGTTTGCTTGTAGTAAATGTGCGTATATTTGCCGATTTCACACTTATTACAGTGACAACAGATTAGTCAAAGTAAGGAAAGGAGAGAAAGCTACGGCTTGTTTTTGACCCCCCCTCTATTAAGCATCCATGTAGATCTGTTTAAGAAAACTCCTTGATTGCATCAGTGTGGTACAATTTAATTATTGTTGTCTATCACTTTCCTGGTGGGTCAAATAGCATGAACTTTGACTCCAAAAGACAATACTTGGGTGCATATGTGTTTCTTCCTTTCTTCTAACATATTCACATTAAGTTAAGGTTTTTGATGTTTAGTTTCACTTATATTCTTGGATCTCTTCCATTTGAAGTATGCAGTACAAAGAGAACTGCTTCAAAGAACCTTTTAGTGGTGCCTTGTACTGTCTCTCACATATTGATTAGCTGACACTCTTCTTTATGAATTATAACCCATCTCAGCCTAAAACTTTCCAAGCAAAATACAGAAGGCTTCTTCAGAGAAATTTCAGATCATCAAATGTATGACTTGTCAATCCTCTCACTAAATATATTATTTTGCCAAAGCCACACCATATTTGATGCAAAACAAGCCGATCAGCAATAGCAGATCTCTTCAACTTGTGACCTACCAAGCCAAAGACCCACTAAGCCAACCTTGACAGGAAACCTACTTCACTTGCTTTATAAGTGTCTGGCAGTCAGACCTTCTGATAAAGCACCATTCATGAGCAGGCCACAGATGACCCGATTTGTATTCCACCCACTGATCTGAATGGAGTTACTCCAGAAAGGCCTTTATACTATTGTCCTCGGGTGAAGCAACCTAAGGTGTCTTGGCTTGCTATGACCGACATACGGGTCCTGTGCAGACACCTCCCCATTCCAGCTCCCAAGCGCCATTGCTGAAGTTGCCAGAAGAAACAGCAGCAGTAGCAGCAAGACGCTCAGCCTTGTGCCTGAATGAGCTCCAGATAAGAGTTCCCTTCCATCCACCAAGTCACTCAAGCCAACGTCATCATCGGCATGCATATCCCACATTTTTCCTCTTGTGAGGAATCAAAGTCAGCTTGCAAAGCTCCATTTTCCCCTCACAACCAGAATTCTGTGAGGTCGGTTAGGCTGAGAGTGAGCAAGTAGGCCAAAGTCACCCAATGAGCTTCATGACTGAGTAGGGATTACAACTGGCTTCCCCTAGGTCCCCATTCCAACACTCTAACCACTACCCCCACTGGCTCACACTGGCACTAATTCTCCTTAGTGAGAAGGCCAGCAGCCATTCTTCCATCGTGTTTGGAGTCAACTTCATGGCCTCCTGAATGACTGCATACTAGAAATTGTAATAAGAAGCTACTGCTTAGCTTGCATTTTCCCTCCTCCCTCTCAATCCCCTTCACTTTTTAATCTTATATTTTAGCTTTTAAGTCTGAGGACTCAGTCTGCTTTCAAAATCCATACCTTTCAATATTCACAGTTCGCCAAAGAGAATGTGCACAGAAATGTGCACTTAGAAAGGGAATGCACAGCAAATGCATAGGAAGGTCCTCAAATGACTTCTCCAAGGGAGGTTATGAGGATGGCAAGAAGAAAGAGGGCCTTTTTGGTGATGGGCCCTGGTTATGGAAAACTGGCACAGGCAGCCCAGCTTGGTGTCAGCCTCATCCTCCTTCCTTGCAACTTCCTTCTGCCACCAGGCATTTCCCCTGCACTGTCCTGGAGCAGCACATGATATGCTCTTTAAGGCACCTCCTGCATGCAAAGCAGGGCTCTGCCCTGTGCTTATAGCTCTGTCTTCCTGAAGTCCCTTGAGTTCTCTTTTAAAAAGAGGAGGAAGACCCTTTGAAAGACTTCAAGCCAATTTGCATCTTAAGAATAACCATTTTTAGAATAAAGCTACCCCCTGTAAGTTCCAACTAGGGATGGAAAAATTGGTCAGTTACAGTTTATGTCCATTTCTCATTTCCCGCTCTTAAGTTCATCTTCTTTTATTTACTATCTTCTCCTTATTTATTATTTTTGTAGAGTTGGTATGAAAATTGCATATGCAGTTTAGCACATTTTTCTCCTGCTGTACACATTTTTGATCAAGTGTCTGCTCAGCCATGATATTCTCAGGGTGGCATTGTGTCCACTACTATCTCTCAACGTCTTGGGGTTGTTGAAAGAATGAAAGTGGAGAGAAAGGACCATGGGTGTCAGCCTGAAAGAGAGGGTGAGAAAGGGGTAAAAAAGGTTATAAGTCAAAATAGGATTGAGAAGGGTTGCCAGGAAAGGCAATTGTGTCCACTTGTTTCTGGTGATATGAAACTTAGATCTCCTCCAGATGTGCTTCACAAATTCAGAGCATACGGGGGACTTACCTGGCAGGTTCTACCCCTGAACTAGACATGTCTGAAACCCTGGGGAACCACTGCCAATCAAAGTAGACTATACTGAGCTAGGGAGGCTAATGGCATAACTTGGTATAACTTCATAGAATGGGTGGTGAGAAGATGGGTGCAGGAGCTGCCATTTTAAAATTTCACAGTGCTCCTGATATAGTCTCCATTTAATTTTCACAGAATGGCCTGGGAGAATTTCAGGTGCATGGTGGGAAATTAGACAACAGCTCCATATATGTATGTATGTATGTATGTATGTGTGTGTGTGTATGTATGTATGTATATGTATATGAGGTAGGAGTAGAGGACACGAGCACACAGAGCTGTACACAATGATGTATGGCTGCACTGTTGAGAATACTGTTTTCCAGGAATGCCCAGCCATGCAGAAAGAACTCTCTCCTGTACACCTGCACATGCAAAGGCTTTCTACAGGCACTCCAGTGAATGTGTGTAGGTCAGAGACAAAGCTGTATTGTGATGGTGTATGTATGCTGATAAACGCATACTATTCAAGTTCATTGAAAAATCATGCATATAAATGGTAAAATGCAGGGAACAAGAAACCATTATCCAAAGCCTGCTGACATCTGGGTTTAAATGTGCTCAGCACTACCCAAAGTTCTAGCAATTGCTTTTATCACTACAGAATGTGAAAACAATGTGTGTAACCACACTTTTGTCGTGAGGTAATAAGCAGTCTAAAACATAGCTGATGCAGGGCTAGACCCTCTTTTTCCCTCTTTTGAGTAGAGAGTGCTCTCTTGCAGCATATAGACAGAAGACAGTGGCGCAAATAATGCCTTTAATTTCGTTTTGCAGTTTCCCAGTATCTTGTATTAAAGGCAGTCAAATAGAATTTATAGAAGTCAAACCCTTTTAGGCAGCTGTTTTTGTATTTTTTTTATTAAGTCCATACTCACAGAATCTACTTAATGTCAATTTTGTACAATGGTTACACTGCACAGAGTATTTTATTTTAAACCTGCAGGACACAATGATAAATTGATAATTGACCTCAAGGCCATAGCAAATAAAAGAGTCCCTGTTTTTCATTAGTACAGTATTACACAGTTGTGCAGGAGAGAAGAACGACGAGGTAATCCTAATTGGGTTCTGAAGATTGAACAATTAAGAAATTGTCTATGGCTTTAATTGCACGTCTTTCAGACTACAGAATACTCAATTGTAAACAGTGAAATAAAACTAGCACATAGTACACAATTGTACAAATAGTGATTTTCATCAAGCTGTGTTTGGCTCAGTATTGATTAGGGAACAGTTTGCAGATACTAATTCTCTGTTTGCTTTTCTTTGGCTGACTCTAAACTGTCATACAGTGTATAAACTGCCAATTTCCATACTATTTAAAGGTTGGATGTTGGGTTACTCAGATCCAAAAGAATGGATTTTACTATTGCAATTACAGGCATCAGTGATAACATAGATCTTGTTATAATCATGGATGGAAAATATTTATAGTTCTAAATCCAGATAACGCTCCATAGGAAGATGTCTACATTCTCTGCATTTATTTTATTTTTTTAAGGAACCCAAACATCTCTGTTCTCCACTGCTGTTCTAAGCTTGGAATTGCTGTTAGGAAGTTGATATAAACTTCTAATAACTGGAAAACAAATAATAGGAATTCCCTATGCACCTAGTTTTATTGTCTCAGAATTTCTAATCTTGTCTCAGGATTTTTAAATATACAGTATTTATTTTGTTCTACAGCTCTATACCACACATTGGCCAAAGGTCTCTGAACAGTGGAATGAACTCCATAAATATATATTATTGAAGTTGTCAGTTCATTTGCTGTAGTAATGTTGCTATCTTTGGACAACCTGTTTCACCCATGCTAAAATAAGTTATCTCTGGGTATGAGCTGGCGCAGCTCTGTTATATTCTTGGGGGACCATTTGGCTTAGCTAACTTGCAAATCAGGTTGTAAAACACAAAATGTGATTCAATCTACATGTTAACTAATTTGCCACCACAGCATTCTTATCACAATTTTTCTTCTTGTTGAACTGGGAATCCCAGTTCCAAAATGCATGAAGCCCCAGTGTTCTCAGATGTAGTACTTAATACAGAACTTTTCCTGTGGCTTATTTCTTTTATTTTCTATTGCCTTTATCTCGAGTCATTTTACCTTTACTTGCCAAATGTAAATCGTAGCATTTCATCATTGTGTAGGTAAATATGACAGTTGCATTTAGTTTGACAGCTGTCTCCATAACACCTAAAAACTGTGCCCTGGTGATGAGTCACACATGATCAACAATTGTCATGGTCCAGGACCCCAACTCCTTATCCACTGAGGATGAGACTCCTGAATTATCGGATCAAGCAGAAGACTTGGTTATTGAAGGAAATCACAACTCACTGCCTTAGGAGGTCCATGAAGGTCCAGGGACCAGCTCTCCAGTGCCCAAAAGGTTGTATTATTATTCTCACATTCTTTAGCCAGTGAAGACCCTATGAAGTTAGTGGCACATCCACATCATCACAGGGAAAACTGCTGAAATGGACACCCCTTTAATTGAGAAGTTATTCAATAGGAAGGCAAGGCTAACTAGATGAAAGAAGCAACAAACAGAAGCAAGGCTCATTTACTCTCTTGCTGCTGGCTAGAGACACATGCAAGTTTCTCTGCTTCCAATCCAGTGTTGCCTGGACCTCCTGCAGCATTGTTCCACTCCTGCTCTTGTGCCCCTGGGAACCCTTCCTCCTGCTCACTCCAGCCAAACTGACTTGTCCCAACCAAGAACCCTGCGTGAACTAGATCAATTGTTCATTCTCTGCAGTCAAACCTCACAGTGCGCAATAACAATGGGCCTTTCCCACAACAAAGCTTACTATCTGAAACATAAACCACTGTGGATGATGCAAAATGATCCTATGAATGTATTTACATGAATGTACTTTGAGAATACCCTTTTAACCATGGGCATGATCCCAGAAAAGCTGCATATGCAGTCACTTCAGGGGCATCCCATTCACTAGTATGAAGTCATGAAACCCCATTAAAATTATCCACTGCATTATATTGTGGAAGCCACATCAAAAAGACTCTGTTTCCATGTCTTCTTTTAACATGCTAGAAACCGAGATGGTCTCCAGCCCAGACTTTAGAATTCTTCTGTCTCTCTTTCTGAGGGCCTTTCTCTTCAAGCAACAGACAAAGGCAGGTGTTGAGAAGAGAAAAAGAGCATGAAAGAGAGCGGAAAAATATGGCAGTGGTAAATCTGGGGTGTATCATTTCAGGCTGAAAGTTTACTAGTAGAGCTGAAAAGTTTATTACTGCTCTAAGAAGAGGGTTTGTCTAGAGACAAGAGAAAAGATGCATATATGCACTCACATCTACTTTTTACCATCTTGCTCATGTGTATGTGCTAAATCAGCAAAACCTGAGCACACCAAAGTTATCCAAATTCCATCCTGAAGCCTGTTCCAACTTGAGTCTGTACCAGATTGTGAGCTTTCTCTTTCTATTCTTTGCATGAAAATCTACATGCGCTTTCTTGCATATTTTTCCAGATACATGTTTTAGTTGTATACATATTTGAATGACATTCTCCAAATGTTGAACATATTTTTTGTGATCTATGAATTACAGTGCAAGTTCAAAAGTGTATGGACTTCAGCTACAACTTGTGTCCAAGTCCATCGGTCAAGATGTGAAATGGGTAGATTCACATCAAAAATGAATGGAAACAATTTTTTTATGCATCTCGGTTCATATGCCAGCTTGTAAAATTAGCTAGGTTGCGGAGCATGTGAGACAGATCCTTCTCGGTGGTAACCCCAGTTCTAGTTACACCAACAAACCTTTCAGTTCAGGCCTTCAAGAGACCCTTAAAAACTTAACTCTTTCTTTAAGTCTGCACATGGCTTCTGCTTAGCCATTTTCCAGTAAGGAACTGTATACCTATTTTTTTTATCAATCTTCTTTGTACATTACTTTGTGGTAGCTAGCCTTAAAAAGCAGTGTATAACAACTTTGAACAAATTTTTACAGCCAATACTATGCTGGATTTGGGCTCTGTAAGGTTGAATACAGCTGCTAAAGACTTACTTCATTCATTCATTCATTCATTCATTCATTCATTCATTTAACACTTTATATGCCATCCTGCACTAAAAAGTCCCAGGACAGTATATAAAATCTTGCCCTTCCACTATTAGTTTTAGAACAAGCTAATATGATGGTGGCCATCTTTGGGGGGCTTACCCCTCCCACTTTTTTAATGAAAATATTTTCTTACTGAGAGGTAGGAGTGTTCTGAAAAATGTTTTTGTTGGTATAGTTACTTCTTGTATTGGGGCTCACTCCCCACTTTTGCCTTGCATTCAATCTTTTTTAGAAGTAAACTATCCTTTGCCAGGGTTCGAAGGGACCAAGTTTAATGTGATCCTAGCACAGTTTCCCAAATTGCTAATGTGCCCCAAAACTTGGCATCTGGAAATTCCACATTGCTCTGCAGCCTCTGGAAGCAGGGAAAATGGCATTCGGTAATGCGTACATTTGAAAAATATGGATCTTCCAACTGTGTACATTTTTAAAATGTGTGCAGATGTGTACATTCATGAATCATCAAAACAATGCAGGGATGCATTCATGATCTGTAAAAACAAACAAAAATAGAACTGGCACAAAACAGACTTCAAGGTGGAAAAAGGAGGAAGTCTATAAACTGAACAGGAGCCATCCATCCCTAATATTTGCACAAAATGAATATCTTTGGGGTTTGGGATCTATAATAGTTGACATGGTGAGGCATATAGAATTCCAGACTGAGACTGTAGACAGCTGGATTCAAATCAGTTCTCATCCACGGGCTAATACTGGCCATTTGCCAGGTCAACACCAAGCATGCACACGGTAGGGCACCTGCTGAAGCCCAGACCCATCATTAAGGGTCCCTTGGAACTACCTCTTTGTCATCTCCATCTGCTTCTTCACTTGCTGCTCACCATGCCCAGATCATGGTGGTGGTGAAAAGCAGGAGCCATAGATGCCACTGCCTACATGCTCACAGATTCTCTGCCCGTCAAGCAAGCAAGTGGCAGCAATGATGAGAAAGAGGATGAGGGGCAGCAAACTAAGAATCATCCTGGGAAGGTGACTCCCTGAGGGAGGCAGCCCACTATGGAGGACATTTTGAAGGACCCTTGAGAACCTAGAGGTACTCAAAGGACTAGAGGTGGCACTGGCCATGCAATGCTACTGCTCAGGCTCACCAAGATCTTAGGGTTCTTATAAGGCTTAAGTCATACAAAGCCATACAAAGCCTCAGAAATACAGGACCCTTGGAATGGGACAGGACAGAAACCACAGTGCTGTGGTTTGGTTTGGTTTGTTCTTAAAAACAAAATCAAATCTGCACTTTGTGCAGTGACAAGAAGGAGACTTTTAGCTTTTGTAAATCAGGTCATATATCAGTTGTTTCATCTTGGGTGAGAGACAAAAGGGGAAAATCAAGGAGGCAGAAAATCTACAAGAGAATTAAGAAATGCGATAGTTTTAATCTTCCTGCTGGCATCTGCCACACCCCTTCTCTTCCTCTTGTTAATTCCCTGGCCAACTTTAATAAGCCTCCCAACCATGTTTACCCACCCACGCCCATTTCCCAACACAACACTGTTGCTAGCGTCTTTGGACCCTATTCAGCCCAATGAAACATGAAGACCTGAATGCACGCTGCTTGCGTCCTTTGTGAGAAAGGAAGGCAAGGATCCAGAGATCGAAGAAGGTGTTCTATTTAACAGACACCTTTTGCTTTTCTACCACCATTACTGCCAGCCTGCCCTTTCCTTTCTCATCCCGCCCCTCCTGTTTCATAGAACTGTCTAATGGCATCAGGTATTTTGAGGGTATAGCGATATTTTCATTATGCTGGCAAGTAAGTAAAAGAGCTGAGTAATTTTTTGATGGGTACCTTCTTCTGCAGCAGCCCATGGGTGGCATGACCGAGCAGCACACTTCAGTGGGTGCTCTCTGGAGCGTGTGTGCAGCTCACTCCCTAAATAGTGATTAATGCTTACCTTTGTGTGCACCGATGGAGGTGGGACCACAGACCCCCTTTGACAGCCCAGAAAATGAAATGACTGCTATTGGATACGATTGACTGGCCTGTTCGAGCAGTTGTGCTTCTTCCCAAAGGTTAATTGGACTTGAACTCAAGAAATTAAGAGGTCATCTAAGGTCACAGTGACAGCAGGCAAACTTTTCACGTGCCACTAATAATATTTGGCAGGGGAACAACATATTGGCAGGGAGGCTGCATGTCTTCAGCTCCTGGGCATGTTTCCAACAATTGCTTTTGAAAGAATCACTGCTGGTAATCAAAACTCAAGCTCCAAAATAAATGTAGCATTTCCATTTTTACTGCTGGTATTTTAGAAAATGTCCTGAAATTTAAAAAACACACAAACCAGTCATGCCATTTATTTTGAAACTGAGAATGAATCCATTGTGGGGACAGGTTTCCCCTCCAAACAAGAAAATCAGGTGTTCGGTGATGGGAAAACCCAGAAGATCAGTGACATTTCCAGAACATGCTAATGTTGAGGGTAATGTTGCTATTGTTGAAAATCTGAACGAATTTAAATCTAGTTTGGTCAATGGAAGCATAAACATGTATGGAATTAAGAAGCAAGGATGGAGGTTTGAGCAAGGCCAGCCCTGTGATTAAGCAAAATGAGATCATCACGTCCAGTGACAAATGTTGGGAAGTGGCAACAAGGTTTTGGAGGAGCGGGAGTTGGGCTGCACCTCGGAAGATGGATGGCTGTCTTCAGGTGCCATGGAAGATGCTGTTCTACCGAGAAGAAAGCTTCAATTGCTAGTCCAGTCCAAGCTGCCAGTTTTTCTCCATTAATTTATGACCAATGGGATTTGCCTCTGAGTAGCAAATGTAGGCTTGCACTGTTAACTGAGCAGCCACCCTGCAAAAGAACATGTCACAGAAAAGCAACAAGCAAGATAGGAAGCGCAACGAAGAACTACTTTGGGCTATCATTTGACTTTTCCTTTATGTTCTATGCATCAAACTTCCTACTACCAAGGAAGGAGAATGACAAGGCTTTTTCAAATGAAACTAAATGAAGATAGGGAAAAAATGAAAATATCATAACAGGAATATGGCTGGAGGAGGGCCTACGACACTTAGCTGGATTAAAAAGCCTCCTTTTACAGGGAAACAACTTCTTGTCTGCTTTCCTTGCTGCACAAAGCCCCCTGGTTCTGTGCAGTGCAGAGAAGGGAGAAGATGCTGCATGGACTGGGGACAGGAGTTATTCCCTGTGTTCCCTTTGGCAAGACATGCTAGGAAGTGTTGCTGTCTCCTGAAGCAATGGATGCTCAGGCTGGGATCACTACCATGTACAGCACTATCTTTATAACTTCCTTCATCACTAACACCCCCTTCCCTGCTTTATTTTTAATCATGCAGTTTTGCTTTTGCTTTCATCCAAGAATAGAAAGATGATAGGTAAATGGAGAGGAGAGGAAAGGACAAGAGGTGAAGAAGGAGGCACTATTGAGCTCAGTTGTATAGGAGCAATACAGTGGGATTGCTACAACAATAATTGTTTTGTGCTAGCCAAATACAGAACAATGAAGACTCACATTTCCAGAGTGTGTGAATGTGCTGATTTAAAGGCATGTATACAAATTTAGAAATAAGTATTATCTTTAATTGATAATGCAGAACGGCCCAGGTGTCTTGCTCAGTCTGCTGCCAGGTGTGGTTGATAAACAATTTCAAGGGCTCTTCATCTTTAAACCAGAATCAGGCCCAACACTCCTTCCAAGAAAGGATTTCCATCCAACAACCCTTTAAATAGAAGACTGTCCTCAGTAAATGAGCACATATTGCCAACTCAGGCAGATGCCGAACAAGACTGGGGTCCCAGCTCCGTGTTTTCACAGATTCTGCTGCATTTTAATCCATGAGAAAGAAACCCAGCCCATATGTGGTTTCGCTAGAGAAGCTAGCACCTAATAACACAAAATGGAACCACCACTGGTTTTCCTGGGCAGGGCAGAAGGAGGTGACACTTAAGCAGCTGGCATGTGAGGTGGTGCTAGAGGTAGGGAGAGATGGACATCTGGAGCAGGTTCAGCAGCAGTACAGGCGAGCATTGAGTGGAGGGTGTCTATTCATCTCCTCCCTACCTGCCTCAACAGAGCATCTCCAAAGCTCCATTTTTTCCACACTGGCTTCAAAGGAGGTGGGAGGGCACTCCAAGTTTGGAATTCCAGCTCTGACCTTGTGAGCTCAGAAGCTCAGAGCTGGGACTCCATATTGTGTACAGTTGTCTAGCCTGAGTCCTTATAGGTTCTCAGTTGCATTGGAAGTACCATGAACAATATAAAGATGTTGCCATGCCTAAGAACACAGTGCTAGGGTGTGTTGCCATCTCCTGAGGGTAGCGATACAGTGACTAACAAAAGCAAGAATATCACTGTTCCTAGAGAGGCAGTCCTTTGAATGCCGGGGGCTGGATGAAATTACTCAGGGCCATGTTCTACACTCAAAGCTGAAATTCCCTACCCTGCTATAGACTAGGAGTCAGGGCAAAATTACTCTGTGAGGGTATCCAGACAGTCATCTATTTACTGCTGTAAACATAAATTATCATATGCAAATGTTATGCAAGTTGCTCTCCCCATTTAATCTTTTTCGGAGATTTATGTGGCCAAAAAACAAAACAAAAAAAGCAAAATCAAAAACCCTGATTACCATCTTTTAGAGAATGAAAACATACTCTTTGGGATGGAGAGCTAATACCTAACAATTCATTTTTTAAGAATATATAGGAAGGCAGAGCTATAAATAACACCTATAACAATGGACTAAATTCATAAAATAGTGCAGAGAATAGAATTAGTGCAGAAACATAAGTGGTGCTATAAAACTGCATGGTGCGTGGTTAAAAACAAGATGAAACTGTATCATTTCAGATGGCAAGTTTAGGCAGCAAAAAGGCTCACAAGCCCATGTAAGCCTGTCCCAGCCGGCATTAGGCTGCTCTTTTGCCTAAGCTTGCTTAAGACTGTGCCCTTCTGCTTCAAAACAATGACAGTTTGTACTTGGGAGTGCTGGTATTAACATTCAAAGCCCTAAATGGCTTGGGGCACCTTACCAAAAAGCCTGTTTCCTCCCATTGCATCTGCAACAGTTTTCCTCTGTGAAAGGAAGTAGGGCATGTGAGTGCTAAGAAGAGGGCCTTTTCTTCTCACCTGGTACCTTCGCTGCATCATTTCTGGCACCAGGTGAAGACCTTCCAATTTCAGTTTCAGACAATTTTAAGGAATCCTGATTAGTATTTTAAATCTTTGTACTGCTGCTAAGTTTTACTCTGGCTTTTACTTCTATTACATACTGTAAGTGCTAGACAGCTTTGGCTATTGGGCAGAAGAGAAAGAGAAACAAATAAATGAAAGATTAACTCTGATTTAGGATGCCATCCTATGGATGTCTAGGCCAAAAGCATTTCGTCCAGGAGCATGCTAGAAGTCTGTGCATATCGAAACATACATGGTCAGGTGCCTTTCACGTCTTCATCTCATGTCACCCTTCTGGAAATAACTGACACATTTCATTTTGTTTTGTAAATATTGTTTTGGTTTGGTTTTTCCTTCGTAAATTACATTGCATTATTGTTGAATGATAGACTGCTAGATCTAAGTGCTAAAGCATTTTCAGCAGATGGCCTTGGCAGAGTAAGCATGTCTTGGCTTTCTGGGTGTACCTGGATCTCAGACAGAAGGCTTGGATTTCATTCTTTTCCATGAGACTGAGGTTTCTTTCTATTTTTTATCTGTAGGAACACATTCTGTTCATCTGTGCTTTTTTTTTTTAACTAGGACTCGATTTGTTGCAGATGGTGCTCAGATGTTGAGTTTTGTCAGAACTCATCGGGGTTTTTTGTTGGATTTTTTTTTTTTTGGCTTCTCAAAGGGAACCTATAAAAATTAATTTCTCCAAATCTTCAGCCATGTTGTAATGCTTGAGTATCCACTCTCAAGATGGAACTAAAGCTGAGTCTGCACAGTCCATTACTTGAGCTTACCATATGGTCTGTGATATAAACATAACAAATGTAGTTATTTGTAAGTCTACATAAAAGGTAACACTCATGCATTAATAAAACATATTCTCCTTAATTTGAACAAAGTCCAGTAGCCTTTGTGTGGCTGTTCCAGAAAACCTTCATCAAGTTTACCCAAAGAATGATCTGTGACAGTAAGGTATAAGGAAGAACACATGAATTTCGCATAGCCTGGAAAAACAGTTGGCAGCTGTGAGAAGTCAAAGCCCATATATCTGTCTATATGGTCATAATAACTGCAATGTATTAGCAAGTCAAACCAGTCCAAATAGTTTCATCACTATTGAGTTGAATACTGAACAGTCATACTGAGAGACAGTGTAGTGGAGCGGTTAAAGCAAGGATAGGAAATATTTTTTCAGTGGAAGGATTAAATAGAAAGCTTTCAGAAGCTACATTTCAGTGGTGGGAAAGGTGAAATGGTTGAGGGGGGGAATTTAATAAACTGAATACCAAAAGTCTGGCAAGGAAAAGATCATGACTATTTGGGACACTTTGGAGAGCTAGATTAGGACCTGTGAGTCTCCACACATCTGGATTAGGGCATCCGGTGAGAGTAGGGTACACCCAGCAGGTGCCAGGGCAGCCAGGTCCAAATCTATTCTGCCATGACAAAGACTGGGTGAATTGGACCAGTTACTACATCACAGCCTAACCCTGCCTGCTGGCTTGTTGTGATGTTAAAATAGGGAGTGGAGAGATTCCTGAAGAGTTTCTTTAGGTTCTTGGAGGAAAGGTGGTTTCTAAATGAGTACAGGGTTAGGCCACAGCTTGAAGTGAAGCAGGTGTGCCACATCTTATGGACTCATTGACATTCATGAAATCAGCGGGCAAGAAAATCCCAAGGGGGTTTTGGTTCGTAGATTCATTTTGTGTGTGTGGACTGGACACATGCACAAAGAAAGTCAGATTCAAATTAACCAGCAACTTTGTGTCCCTATTCTAGCAATATCTTTTATATAAAAAAGTAATTTTGGGAGATCCAGTGGAATTCCCTGGACACAATGCTTTTTTTTTTCCTTTTTTTTTTTTTGGTGGCTCATATCCCTGTGGCCCCCATACTTCCACAAATCTTCTCTCAAGGCCCTGCTCATGGAAGGTGGCTCTGCCAAATATTCAGGGGTCCCCTCGCCTTTGTTCCACATGCCACAGCTCTTCCTACTCAGAAGGACCCCTTGGCCCTTTTTAGCATGTTCAGCGGATGGGGACACTGTCATGCGGACAAAGGGGCTTCTGCCAGCTCAAATGCGCACAGTTAATCTGCTAATTCATTGCTAATGGCCAGGTGATAAGGGTCAAGAACGCAAGTGATTGGCGGCTCCCCTACAAGCACTCTGGATATTATCCTTTGCCAGCAAGGGGCAGCACTAAAAATGCTGCACAAACAAGAATGGTATGACCCAGTTGGGAGGCTGGAAGAACATGAACTACCACAGCAAGGCTATCTATTAGCAGCACTGGCCAAAGCTGAAGAACCACTTCCAAGCAACAACAAGACAATGCTTGCTAGGTCAAGCCAAGAAACTAGCCCAAAGTACTGCTTTGGCAACAGGATAAGGCAGCAGAACTCCTTCCCGTGAATTTCCTGTGGGCAGATTGTGGAATATTACCCTTACCTTAGTTATGAGATGGGCATATGTGAGTGGCTATATTTCATTATATGATCACCTTTCTGAATGCCTGCAGCCTCCCTTGCTTGTTCCATTTCAATTAAAGCTCAAGAGAGCGTGTTGTAAAAAAAAAAAAAAAAACCCTCCTTCCACAGGACATTTCAGACCAGAAAGTGCCCATAAATGGGAAGGTTGCAGAATGATGGAGATTTGGGTAATAGGAAGAAGAAGAAGAAGAAGAAGAAGAAGAAGAAGAAGAAGAAGAAGAAAACACATGATACCTTTGATGATGTCTCAGTGATAAAATAAGTTCAAAAACACCACCTGATGAAAGATCTGCTAACATGATTGGAGTATGAGAAAGAAAATTGAAGTCTCACTTGCAGAAGAAGAAACTTTTCAGAAGTTGGAGATCCGAATGTTTCTTTCTTAACTCAAGTTTTTGAAACAAGAGACAAAAAGAAAGAAGAAAGCCGAAAGATATTTGAAAAAACAAAGGGTATTTTATTAATTTTGCTAGACTGGATTTTGTAAATTTTATTTTTCCAAACCTTTGGAAACTGCCAGACCCATAAACCTAAAGAAATGGTCAGTTAACCTTATTCAGTCTAACTGACACTGGTATGAGGTGTGAAATGATCATCCCACAAACCTGTTGCTCTGGCAGGACCACATACACTG
Source organism: Varanus komodoensis (assembly GCF_004798865.1). Taxonomy (NCBI): domain Eukaryota; kingdom Metazoa; phylum Chordata; class Lepidosauria; order Squamata; family Varanidae; genus Varanus; species Varanus komodoensis. Next base: position 2,843,900 of record NW_025336087.1, on the reverse strand, counting down.
ATGCTATGAATGGCAGAAATGCTTTCCAGGCTTTGCCCTTTGATGTTGTGGACCCTGAAAGAGATACAACATGGTTAAATATAGCTCCCCTTTCTGGTGTAGCATATCCTGAGCTGGGATGGTCTGATCAATAGTTATTGAACCTTGGTGTGAAATGGAACCTTCATTGGCATGGACAGCATATCGTTTTGAGGTATACTGTCTCTGTTTAATTCAGTACCTGCCTGAGTTCTTTAAAGCAGCAGCAGCAACAGTAGCAACAACAATGAATAAGAACAATTTTCTGAACCAGTCAGAAAGCTTAGAAAAATTAGTGCCTTTCCCTAAGTGCATTATTTTTGGGTGTGAGAAGACAAATAGGAGGAGGAGGAGGAAAGAGCCACTGATCATCACCGACCTGTGACAGTGCGGCTTCCTCCTCCAGTTTGGCCCCATTGTACCTTGCTACTGGCTCCAATACAACTAGTGGAAGAGCGGTTGCCATAGAGAGCAGAATGCTGGCACAGTTGGCCAAGAAGTGCTGTAGAAAGAAGGTTTTTATATCTACAGTGCCCTGCAGAAGTATTCTCCCCCTTCTTGACTTCTCCACTTTTTGCTGTATTATAATCTGGAATTGAAATGGATTGAATTGGCATCGTTGCCCCTTGATGCATGCGAAGTACTCAGCACTGTGCAGATGTAAAACGTTTTTCTTTCTTGTGGCACAGAAGCTGAGCAAACCAAAGCAAACTCGCACTTGTGGATGGCGCGCCTACTCACCCTGCTGAGTCAATACTTGGGAGAAGTACTGTTCCAATTTTCTCAGGTTTTAATACAAGACAGCATTGAAATCTTGCCAAAGAGTTTTAATTAGATTGAGTTCTAGGCTTTGAATGGTCCATTCTAAGAGATTTGGGTTGATTTGAAACCACTCCTTTGTCACGTTGGCTGCATGTTTTGGTTCATTGTCTTTTTGCAAGAAGAAGCTCTGAGTTCCAGGTCCCTTCCAGTCTTAAGGTTTACCTCTAGAACTACCCTGTATTTGGGTCTGTCCATCTTGCCAGCAATCCTGACAGATTTCCCATTCCCTGCCAAGAAGCATCCTCCAGCATGATGCTGAGTCACCATGCTTCACTGTGGGGACGTATTCTCCAGGCAATGTGCACAATTGGCTTTGTACCACACCTAGCATTTTGCACGTAGGTGAAAAGTTTCAGTTTGGGATTCATCAGACCAGAGTAATTTCCCCACATGCCTTTTTGCACAGACAGGGTTTGAAATGGGTTTCTTTCTGCCTTCTTTCTGCCTTCTTTCTGCCATCTTCCATGAAGCCCAGTTTCGTGACCTGTCCAGGTGACTGTTGTCCCATCAATAGCTTCTTTCATTTCACCTGTGGATCTCTCCAGCTTCTTCAGGGTTGCCACTAGCCTCATGGTTGCTTCTCTGCCTGATGCCCTCCTGAACTGGTCACTGATGAGTGGCATTCTCTTGGCAGAGTCACAACTGAGTCATATTCTGTACATTTTGTAGTAATAGGTTTAGCAGGGGATGTTCATACTGTCAGGTGGGATCATTTTATAACCCAACTATCGTGAGTACATCCTTCCCCCTTTTTCCTTTCCAACAGAACAGGACAAAAGCCTTGCAACTACAGTTATTTATTGAGTTAGGTTGGTCAGAAAGGGCTGCCTAGGTAGTACAGAATAGGTAACAGAAAGCTTGTTATCAAGAATTTGTTTCTTTAAAATAGGTTGTTTCACCCATGGCTTCTCTAGGCAGCTAACATCAGACAATTAAAATACATTATAAAACAATGGCATAAGTTACTACAAATATAAAACCTCATAAAATTGCATTAAATTAATACAACTAGAGTGTAAGGTAGTGACTGATAGATTTTAAAATGCCTTTTAAAGAGGTAGGTCTTTGCCTGGTATAAAGAACGCACCAGGAGAATCTCCTTAGGGAAGGTGTTACAGATGTGGCGAGCATCAGCAGAAAAGGCCCTCCTCCAAGAAAAAGGTTGGGATGATCCTTATCACAATCCATCCCTTCAAGCATTCAGGCACTCTGGAGCATGGCCCAGTCTTCCAAAGCAAGCCAAGCTGAGAAGTCTGCAAATGCGTGCAGAGCCCCAGTTGCACGGCCAGCCCAAACTTCAGCTCCAGGTGGTGCAGAAGACGGTTAGGTGCTTGCCCAAAAGCCACATGCGGCTTTTTTCGTTCCCCTCATGACCAGCCTACTTTGGCATTGGTGCAGCAGAGGGGGACCACTAGCAGTCATGTTGGGCCCCTCTCCTAGAAAGCATCTCGTGATCAGCCTTTTTCAGAATCAGCTGCAGCTGCCCAGATGGTGGCTGCACCTGGCACAGGAGAGGGACACTGCTTGCATGATTCCTCGGAACACTTTGTGAATGCTGGGTGTGCTCACCAGGATCTCAGACTCAGGGCCATGGCAAATTGGACCAGAATCCAGGGAGCAGAGCCCAGGGAATTGGACTGAATTTCTCACAGAACCCTAACAAAGAAGCATCCATCAAGCCGGTGATTCCTCCTTCCCTTCCAAATGAAACTGGCTTCACCTACAAGGAGCCTCACACTATTGACAGACCAGAAGGTGGTCCACTCATTTGACTTGGCATTGAGCCATTGGGATGATAAAGATAAACCCTTCCCCTTGTGACCTTCTATAGTGTCTCCCCCAAACCAGAGGTAGCCTAGTTCTGCCCAGTCACGTGGTTTATCCCATAGCCCATCAACCTTTCCATTTGAGCTAAGCATTATGACCTCAACTTCTTCTAGTTCAGATTCAGAGTAACGATGGTGCCAAGCGGACCTCTTTGGGGAGTGAATTCCATAGGTTGGGTGCCACCGCAGAGAAAGCCCTCCTCCAAGTACTTACTCTCCTAATTTCTTTCATGGAGGGTTCCCGGAGAAGGGACTCTCCCGCAGATCTCAAAGGGCGGTCGGGCATATACAGACGCCAGGTAAAGACCTTTTTATGTAAACATCATTTTAATTGTTAAAATATATGATCTGGCCAGGGCA